>NC_053156.1:129710931-130010931 GCF_016835505.1 Polypterus senegalus | reverse complement strand
TCCCGTCCTCTAAGATGCTTCTGGATTATTTTGATCTTCTGGCTTTTGACTTTAGCACTTCTCTGTCCTTGTTCTTTTGTGACCATTTCCTGGGTTTTCCTCGTGGTTATAACTGCTTCTGAGCTTCTTTCTATTCCCTTAACAAAAAAATAGAATGACCAACTACAAAGATTGAGTCCTGCCTGTATCTATTTTTTATCTTTATCTTCTTTATACTTTGTATAGAAAAATATCTGCAGAAGAATGAAGTTACATAATCCTGATTGACTCACTGACTGACTGACAAGAAATTCAAAGGCAATACCGTTTTCACTAATGGATCAATATGTTGGCCCTGAGGCCAACACAAATCTTACATCACTGAAATATTAACTGAATCAAGAAGTCTGAGAAATCCATAATGATGTTCCATATTCAATAGTTTATAAAGGGATATCTTAGTTCAAGTCTGCAGTGGTTGCAAAACAGCTCAGATGGTAAGGCTATACAAAGATTGAATTTAAATCACATTAGCTAATCATGAGCCACATTTCCTTTAGCTATTAAATGATAAAAAAAAAAAAAAAAAAAAAAAAGAAATAATTCAGATTTTAGATATCCTGCAAAATGAAGCAGGAAGCACATATATTAGTTTAATAATCTACTGAACTCACTTAAGTACTGAAGCTATAATAGAATTATTTCAAAATGAAAAATCAGAGGGCAGCATGGTGGCGCAGTGGTAGCGCTGCTGCCTCGCAGTTAGGAGACCCGGGTTCGCTTCCCGGGTCCTCCCTGCGTGGAGTTTGCATGTTCTCCCGTGTCTGCGTGGGTTTCCTCCGGGCTCTCGGTTTCCTCCCACAATCCAAAGACATGCAGGTTAGGTGGATTGGCGATTCTAAATTGGCCCTAGTGTGTGCTTGGTGTGTTTGTGTGTGTCCTGCGGTGGGTTGGCACCCTGCCCAGGATTGGTTCCTGCCTTGTGCCCTGTGTTGGCTGGGATTGGCTCCAGCAGACCCCCCTGTATTCGGATTCAGCGGGTTAGAAAATGGATGGATGGATGGATGAAAAATCAGCTGAACTTACAGTTGAAAGGATCATAAAATTCAAGCAAGGCTTTTGACAGCAAAAGGGACTTTTGGGATCACCATGTGTCTATAAATGAACCTAAGAAGGGGAAGACATAGCCACTTTCTGTCAATTTAGGAACAGATGCAGAGTAGGAGGCAAATAGGTCAGGCTAGGTATATCTAATAAAGTACAAACGAGAAGGTTAAATGGCAAAATACATAAGATGCTCATATATGTGAGAGCTAGTAAAATCCACTTTATTAATGACATTTGTTATTTCATTACATTGTTTTCCCTTGTGGACCCTTGCTACTGCAGAGCAAAGCTATCTCTTTTTGCATCCTGTAGACTAATCTATTTGGAATACGAGTTTTGGCACCGCTGTAACTGAAACCTCAATACAACTGAACACTTAACCTTATAATCTATGGTGCAACAAGGCTAAAACACAATATGCACAAAGCATATCTTTCAGTATTTTAATAGTAAAAGAACAGTTAAGGAGGAGGTCAAGTTCACCAGGAATAGTAAAGGGGAATTAAAAGATACAGACAATGAAATAGCAGATGCCCTAAACTTACATTTTTCTGAGGTGTTTACAAGTGAGCAAGTGGATAACCTGCCAGAGGTAAACACGACTACTAAGGAGGTACTGAGGGATTTGGAAATTGTAGAGGGAGAAGTGCTGCTCAGATTAAAGAAGATGAAATCAAACAAATCACCAGGACCAGATAAGGAGGCTAGTGAGTACATATATAAACCCTTGACACATATTTTTAGGAAGTCACTGCGCACTGGAGAGATTCCGAAGGACTGGAAAATGGCAAATATCATCCCATTATATAAAAGGGTGACAGGGCAGATCCAAGCAACTATAGGCCAGTAAGCAACATGCATCACAGGAAAATTAATGGAAGGAATTATTAAGGATAAGATTGAGCAACACATGGCAAGGACAGGAGTTATTCTAAACAGTCAGCATGGGTTCAGAAGAGGGAGGTCGTGTTTTACTAACATGTTGGAATTATATGAGGAGGCAACAAAAGGATACTATCAAAGTGGAGCTTATGATATTATTTATCTGGACTTTCAGAAAGCATTTGATAAGGTGCCACATGAGAGGTTGGGCATCAAGTTAAAAGAAGTGGGAGTTCAGGGTGATGTTTTTAGATGGGTGCAGAATTGGCTCTGTGGGAGGAAATTGGAGCACCCAGAGGGAACCCACACAGACACGGGGAGAACATGCAAACTCCACGCAGGGAGGACCCGGGAAGGGAACCCGGGTCTTCTAACTGCGAGGCAGCAGCGCTACCACTGCGCCACCGTGCCGCCCGTGTACAGCATATGAAACACAAATACATTTTGTGTTTAGACTGGTCCCACTACCAATGTATCTCATTATATATGCATATATTGCAAAATCCAAAAATATCTAAAATCCAAAATACTTCTGATCCAAGTCATTTTGGATTAACGAAGCTCAACTTATATACCCTTGTGTATACAAGTGTTTGCGTATATAGTCATGGCAGGATACTACTAGGATAGCACATGACAAAGTTAAGTTTTGAATTTGGTACAACTCTTGGAGAATAGTCACACTGGCAGCAGGAAAGGTTATGTACTTAAAGGCAGAAGAAATAACTCCATTGGTTCTAATGTACAGAAAACAGAGATGAGTCAAGGCAAAAAATCACTTGGTAGAAAGGAATAGTGGCTAGAGTTTATAGAAATTGAACAAGAGAATTAGGAAATGGCACTGGAAAGTGCTTTTGGCTCTGTGATTCTTGTGGCAAGCCACTCCACCTATTAGACAGAGATCTGAAAGTATAAAGCCAAGTCAAATGGTGTTGGCAGGTTTTGATTTTGATACTTTTGTGTTCCTCCTTTATCATTCCTAATGTGTAGGTTTTTGGAAATAAACACTTGTATTCCTGACGACAGCTTGAGAATTTAGCAAAGTTAGGATGGCAAACAGATGCTATACTCTATACATAGTACATAAGCATATATTAGCACAGAACACAGTCAAAATATACTTTATATATTTTAAATATATGCCATTTTAAGAATTACATAAAGTAATTAAATGTATTTCTAATATTTTTATTAAAATAATAAATTTCCAAAAGAATTATGCATGCTTTCGAGCATATTTATTATAGTTTGCCAAACTGGCTGGGCCAACAAAACTTATCACATTAGACAAGAGCTGATTGCACAACACAATGCTACGTTCAGCTATTCAGACCAGGTAAAGCTGTTAAGCCTGTTTTAGGACGGTGAAATGAGTTTGTAAATAGTTTTCTATGTTGTAATTGAAGAGACAGTAAATAGTTCCTTTAGTGTTTTCATTTGTTTTTCTGTTCTCACATCATAATACAGTACCTGTAAAGTAGGCAAATATTTCTTGATAGAACAGTTACAAACTTAGACAATAATTTATCATGTACTACACAATTTTTTCACTGCTTTTACTATGTAATTTATATTCCGATGGGCATTTTGTGATACTTTACTATATTGTGATGTAATATTTGCTATATATAGTAAAACAGAGCAATCCCCCAGAGAAATCTGAGTGGTCAGTTTGGCTTTGGTGACACAACTGAAAGAAGAAGTGTAAGTTTGAGACACACAAGCAGGAGAAAATGCATAGGAGTCATGCTGACGGATTTGCCTGCCAAGACAGGATGTATAAAAGTGGGTGAGTAAGACACATAGAAAATAATGGCACAGTCTGAGATGTATGCTTTACTTGAACCTGCTCGAAAAGAGAGAGAACCGGTCAAGAGAGGTTCAGACATACACACAGATACCAAGGAAAGACGCTAATGGCACAAGTAGCAAATATTTGTAAATTATTCTATTACCTGTCTTTGATAGGTAGCATGGCTAGTATAGATAAAGACTGATTGGCTGGCAAGTTGATAGGCATCCCTTAAGGCATGACAATTTCCTATGTTACCCTGTGGCAAGTTCCTGGTCCTGGATAGGATACAGGATAGGAAGTAGCTTCCTGTAACTCTATAATTTAATTCATAAGGTTCATTATATTGATGGGACAGATGGATGACTGATATAGTCTCAAACACTGCTTTGTAATATGCTATACATATGAAATATTCAGATATCATAAGCACACCATTGTACATTTCTAACAAATTCATGATCTGTCAACAAACTGGAGCATTCAGAAAATCATAATTCTTATTGTTCACTTGCATTGACAAGGGTAAACAGAAAAATGAGTGGAGATGACAAAAGTGATTCAGTGGGATAAAATGATGTGCAACACTCCCTAACCTCTACTGAATTAGACCTAAAAACATGAGCTCCACGGCCACTACAGAAAAACACAATCCCACCTCTAGTTCAAGCTGAGATCTGGCTTTCAGCAAAGCCAGAAATTATTCCCTTGCCAGAGACTAATGGTGGAATAATATACAGTATTATGTATTAAAATAACGCTTGCACCAAATACAAGCTTTTCAGTGCGTTTAGCTATCTTCCAGTTGGAGACTATCCATCTGGCTGAAAAGTGATGAGAAAGAAATGTGCACATAAACATCACCACAGTTTCTGTCTATTCTGGATGGAAGTGGTGACGATAAAGGATATCCACAGTACACTGAGGGTTTCCATTTATTTCTAATTAGTTTGTTTCTGTATGGTAATATATTTGAAACACCCAACATTCTTGTCATCAAACCAAGCAGAGTTGCACTACTTCTTTGTTTAACACTAGATACCCATGCCACCAGCACAAATGTAGCTGTCCTCCATAGCTCCTACAGAATACCAATCCTCCATAGCTCCTACAGGATACTAATCCTCCATAGCTCCTACAGGATACCAATCGGTTTTATCCTCAGGCCACATGGCTGATATAAGGGCATCCTAGTGAAAGCAGTCTTGCAGGAGGTGTTCACTCCTCTGGGCCAGTGTCCATCTGGCCAGCTTTCAGTTTGTTATGCATGTGGGCATGTATTCTGTTGTATTCAGGTCTGAATCTCCATATAATCCTCTTAACTGCACTGATCAGAAGTTTAGGTGATGCTGTTGCCTTTTCTTTTGTGTCAGGGTCTTGATGGTAGCAGCACTGATGACAGTTGTTTTACAGGTATAAGGCTAACTAGGAACAAGTGAAACATTTGGATGTGACCAGTTGTTATTTAAAGTCATAATTTGTTAACTTAAGCAGTAAGTTGAAATGAAATTAAAAAAAATCACTCTTTCATAACAGAGGCCTGTATCTTCTCCTGGAACATTTTTTTCATAGTAAATGGAATCACTAGAAAGTAATTACCAAGCACTTTGTGAGGTAAGCAGTTGACAGATGTCTGTTTTAACAGGAAGAATTATTACCGCCTTGCTTTTGGAACTCACTGTACCTGTGATCCTTTTCATCCCTTCAGGGCAAAAGGTTGAAAGAATGTCAACATGTTTCTGTTTACATTTCCAGAAAGAATAATCCATTAAGAATTATCAAGGACATTCATCTGCTAAACAGAACATGCTCACCTGCTAAATAAGAAAAAACACCAAACTGCATATAATCTTGCATATAATCTTTGTAATTATCTAGGAAAATGGCAAGGCCGTAGATCTGTACATGAGTGTTTTCCAATTATCTCAGGTTCACAAATTGTCCTAAGAACAAGTGGTACAAGCACCTCCACCTTCCCTTTGTGTTTCTGAGCAAGTGAGAAGTGACATCCATAACTATAAGTGTCTTTCTAGGTACTCCTATTTAACTCTGTTATAGGAGGGTGGGGAGATGGAGCTTATCGCAGCAACAAAGAGGGGACAGCTGGCCAAAGGAAGGACAAACTCAAATTCCTGGCCAATTTAGAGTTATTAATAAAGCTAACTCTATTACTGATTTGGGATGTCTCCAACATACCTGATGTCTAGAGATAACTCACCCTTATGATGGACAGATTCAGAGACAGAAATTGAACTCTGATTGCTTATAGTTGAGCATGTATTATCACTTCACCACTGCCAACCCATATTGGATTTAAAAAAAAATAAGTTATAAACTTATGAAAAGGGCCATAGGGTTACACAGCAGTTTGTGCTGCTGCCTCACACATCAACCATTTTGTGTTTGAAACACGTGCCCAGTCTTTGTTCATTTGGCCTTTGTATGTTATCCTTAGGTCTGTGTGGCTTTTCCACTCAGGTCAATAGTCTGGTTTTTCTTCCACATTTGGGGTAAGCCGATTTGTTTTTGTATTTCATAAAATGAAGTTTTTAATTTTTTGATATACTGTACTTTGTTTTCACAAAACGTTCTGTATTTTAATGTTTTCTTGTTTATCATGGTGCCAGAGAGTGGTGATGCATTGCACCTTCACTGGACATTAAAGTAAGACTTTCAGTGTACTCCGAACATGTGACATTACAACAATAACAAATACTACTACTACTACTACATCTGAAACACATGTGACATAAGTGATTAGGCATGAGTGATTGTGGGTATATCCAAGTGATGCCTAATGTTACTGGGAAAGTTTCAGATCGATGGGTCGATGAATCTTTCATATCGATTAAGTTACAGAAAAATACCTTGATACTAAGAAAATCTCAAATTAATGAACATATGTGGAAAGTGCAACAACATATGATGGATAAACAAAAAAGAGCGCAACCTTACATAACCCATAAAGACTGTGGTAAAACAAAACATGAATTCTACAAAAAAAAAAGCTTAAAGACATTATAAATGAAAAAAATATTACAGGGAACACCCACTCAAATACAGACATCAAGGCAAGATTCTGGGTAAGCACATTTGAAAACAATAGCAGAGATCCCTTCAGGTCATTTACTAGAATCCCATGCCAATCCCTGAGATGGCAGAAATATCCAGCTCTGATTATTAAAACTACGCACACAAATTTTCAATCCATATGGCAGGAAGCCTGTTATTCTTGTTAAGATTTTTATTTTTATTAGGCTTCCAAGATTATTGCCAGAAAGTCAGTTGCTCTTGTTCATATTATTTTTAGTCTTCGAAGGTCATTGTTATGAACCTATTATTTTTAAGATGATGATTATTGTTTTTATTCTTCAAAGCTAAATGCCAGAAATCCTGTTGTTTATGTTAGTGTTATTATTATTGGGGTTCCACGATGACTTTTAAGACCTCATTATCAAGATTATTATTAAGCTTACAATTATACTTGGCATATTTTAGCTGTAGCTTTTAATATTATTGTGATCATGATTATTTGGATGGGCAACACAGTAGCATATGGCTTCTTCATGGCTCCAGGAATCCAGGTTCATATCTAGGCCTTATTGACATCTGTATGAAGTTCATTCTCTTTGTTCTCCAACATACCTGACTTTTTTTCTTTAAGGGTAAATGGCATCACTTTACTGGCTACTGCATATGCATGTGTAAGTGTGTTCTGCAATAAATTGCCTTGTATCAAATGCTGCTGGAAAAGAACTAACAAAGCAGGTTTATAATGTGGCTTAATGGATGATTGCTGGTTGACAATTATTAATATTGCATATTTGTTTTATATTTTTATTGTATTTAGAAGCAGATAGCATTCCATACAATCAAGTCAAACTTAACGAGACAAAGCAAAATTCAACCCTTGTCTGAGTTAAAGACAGGAGAGCCATTAACAAAATGCTATTCAATAAAAGAAACAAGAAAAAAAGGGTATTCTTTTCCCCAAAAAGGAAGCTTATTCGAAAATGTTATTGATTAGATCATGCCATATTTTTAAAAAAAAGTTTTGAACAGATCCTCTCAGTGAGAATTTTTTTTTTCCAATTTGAAGCAGTACAGAACATTAGTTACCCACTTACTAGAAAGTGGTGGGGTGGGATTCTTCCAGTTAAGCAAGACAAGCCTATGTGCTAGTAGTGTAGTAAAGGTAATTACAGTTTGTTTGCCCTTCTCCACTTTAAGCCCATCTGGGAGTACACCAAACACAGCTGTTAATGGGTTAGGAGTGACTGTGACACCGAAGCTGTCTGATAGGCATGTAAAGATTTGTGTCTAAAATGTTGTTAATTTGGGGCACACCCAGGATGAGGCCTAGTAAGGCAGGCAATAGATTGCAACGTTCGCAGGTTGAATCTTGCTCTGGAAAAATTTTGGACAATTTTAATTGAGACAAATGTGCTCGATAAAAGATTTAAAGTTGAATGATTGAATGTTTTGTGCATATGGAGCAAGACCATGTTCTATGCATAGCTGCCTTACCCTTCTTTCTGAAATATTAAGTGACAAATCCTTTCCCCAATGAGGTCTGGGGTCTTTGTAAGGAAGGGACTTTTAAGATATTTTTATAAATTGTAGAGATGCTATCAGAGTCTTCAAGACTGATCAGTATTTCCTCTGGAAAAGAACCTGGTGGAAGGTGAGGAAATTTGGGCAGGTTCTGCTTAGCCAAGTTTCTAGCTTGAAAGTAGTGGAAGAACTGTGTTAATGAGAAGCTGAATTTGAAGTGCAATTGTTCATAAGATGCAAAGACATTATGTATGTACAAATCTCTAAGTGTTTTAATCCCAGACACTTTCCAGACATTAAATAGTGTGTATGTTTGAGAGACTGGAAAAAGGTGGTCTTTATGTGGTTTACAACAGCTTGTCTGTCTTAAAATGCTTCCTACATTAGTTCCATATTCTGAGAGAGTGAAGGGCAATTGGATTATTAGTGTATTGACGGTAATTTGTATTTATTATGTATTTGTTGATTTACAAGATCAGAACACATCACAATTCTTAACATACACGCTATTCACAATAAGATTTCTCAGGGCCTCATACACCTTACTTGAACCAGCTTTAGCCACTTCTCTGCATAGGTATAATATACCTCACCATTTGGATGCTAGAATCCTAACTGGGAAAAGAAAATCCGAACACATTTCTCCAGTTTTGATGTCACTACACTGGTTGCCTGTGTCATTCAGGATTGACTTTAAAATACTGCTTATGGTTTATAAAGCCTTAAATAATCTCGCTCCATCTTATATATCGGAATGCCTGACACGTTATATTCCAAATCGTAACTTTAGATCTTCAAATGAGTGTCTCCTTATAATTCCAAAAGCTGAACTTAAAAGAAGTGGTGAGGCGGCCCAAAATCTGGAATAGCCTGCCAATAGGAATTCGCCAGGCAAATACAGTGGAGCACTTTAAAACACTGCTGAAAACACATTACTTTAACATGGCCTTTTTATAACTTCACTTTAACTTAATACTGATACTCTGTATATTCAATTCTTCATAATAATTATTCACAGTGGCTCCAAAATCCATACTGACCCCAACTCTCTCTTCTGTTTCTTTTTCCGGTTTCTTTGTGGTGGCGGCCTGCGCCACCACCACCTACTCAAAGCATCATGATGCACCAACATTGATGGACTGAAAGCCAGAAGTCTACGTGACCATCATCATCAGGTCCTTCCATGAAAACCCTAAATACAAAGAGGACTGTTTGATTTATGTTAGGTAGATTGCCCAGAGGGGACTGGGCGGTCTCTTGGTCTGGAACCCTACAGATTTTATTTTTTTTCTCCAGCTCTTGGAGTTTTTTTTTGTTTTTTCTGTCCACCCTGGCCATCGGACCTTACTCTTATTCTATGTTAATTAATGTTGACTTATGTTTATTTTTTATTGTGTCTTCTATTTTTCTATTCATTTTATAAAGCACTTTGAGCTACATTTTTTTGTATGAATATGTGCTATATAAATAAATGTTGATTGATTGATTGATTGATTGAATGTGCTGAATTGTTATCTATGAATTTTGGTTCAACGCAGTCAGCTGATTTTAGCTACTCTGGACCTTTAAGAAAGTTCTTTTAATTTATTTGCAAGGAATGCAGAAAATGTATTCTCAATATACTTAGTTCACTTGCATTCACCCTTTTTCAAACCACTTTATCCTGAGCACGGTAATGGGGAAGCTGGAGCCTATTCCAGCAAGCATCGGGCACAAGTCAGAAACAACCACTGGACGCTGGGTTAGTTCACATGCTTATGACATTAAAATAAAAATATCTACATATTGCCCCAGAAAATAACTTTCCCTAAGCAACGTCTCATAAACTACAACTTGAGATTTTGCAGAAATGTAGCATTAAATAGTGTAAATCTTGTGAAGGCCAATAAAGACTTTCAGTGTGAACTATTTAAAAATACACAGTATTTCTAACATGTTCATAATGTGTTAATACTAAAGTAAAAAAATACTACTAGAACCAGTATAAAAATTCAAACACAGGGAATGCTCTTCCTCATAGCTTTGACAACGTTTAAAAAACTTTAGCAGTCATGCAATTGCTATCCAATTGGTATCCAACACTAGATGGTGACCTAATCAAGAAATATGGTACCCTATAAACTTTAATAATATGTTGTAAAAGCATAGACGTGTATCAGCATTATTAGTGGACCATTGTCCACACATGGGCTTTAACAGTGGGTCAGCCTTACTACATAAACAGATTCACTTTTCTGTGATATAATAATGCTTATTTAGAGAGTGCTATAATCTGTTCTTGTAATTTGCCTTAAGAGCTGTCATGGTGCTCTGTGCATGCACTTGGTGATGAGCACTGCACAAGAACAAAGTTGTTTTTACTGTTGCTATTATACTATTACTCTGCTCTGTTTTGTATATTGTATTTACCCCATTTTTGACACCCATTGCATGCAAAACATACCTGGAAAGGGGTCTCTCTCTGAATTGCCTTGCCCAAGATTTCTTCTATTTTATCCCACTTTTTTGGGGAGTTTTTTCCTGTCTTCTTTGGGAGTAAAGGCTGGGGGGCTGACAAAAGAACAGGGCCCATTAAAGCCCATTGAGACATTCCTTGTATGATTCTGGACTATATGAAAAATAAACTGTCGGTGTTGCTTACAACCAGACCACTTTGACAAAATCAAAAATGGACACCACACATTGTGACCTGCTCAGAAATCAAACTCCAGTCACTGGAGTTGTCAGACATTATAATTTTATTACTATAATACTAAATACATTTGACAAAATTTAAACAAACAAAACAAACCTGAGATGTATCACTGAAAAGTTAAGAAAGTTAAGGATAAGCTGCTCTAAGACCAAATGAATTGCAAACTGCAATAACACCTGCGCTTCAGAACATGTAATCTACCTGAAGCTAAGCATGTTTGGATAGGCAACCAACTAGGGAAAGCTTGGGTTGCTGGCTACGCCATCAGGAGGTGCTTACCCTGTGGTCAGTGTGTAGATCCCAATGCCCTGGTGCACTGATTAACACTGTGCTTTCAAATGAATGCTGTACATTGGTGGTGGGTGAACTAGCTAACTACTATCTTAGCATCAATATTCCACATGCTTGGAAATCAGCCATTCAAATATGTAATTTTGATTGTAAAAGCAGCAATACTTTTTTATCTACAGTCTCACACTACATTGATACTGACAGCAAATCTATGTGCTATCCACTACTTTCAACTAGATGCCTCTGAATCCACAGACAGCTTACCAAGATAATTTCAATGAAGAGCTGCATTCTGGGTTTAAGTGAACCAGAAAAGATCGGGTTAAAAATGTCTAAATTTAAAATTGTAACAAAAGAAAGACACGTCAAAAATGTCTAGATGTACGCATGTCATATGCCCACTTAGCAGCTAAATATAAAATGTCTAGACTGAATTACTTACAGTAGATTTCTGCTTCATTTGACCATTCAATTTCAAAGCTCATTAACTCCTGCAGAACGGAAGCCGAGTAGAGTTGACAAATCCTTTCATTAATGGCAAAGTACCTCACAGGTGTTAAAGTCAGCTGAAGATTTTGGGCTTCATTTACCAGGGTATGCCTTGCTGTGCAGACAAACTGGCAATGGACCAGCACTGTCATGTAATTCAGTATATTTTCTGAATTTAAAATATGAATTAAATGAAAAGGGTAAGTCAAGTACCTTACATTAGTACTGTTAAACATAAGTTAAATATTTTCAATATACACATTAATGCATATATGGCATGGAGAGAAACGATTTTTACAACAAGCCTATGCAAGTAAGTTGTCTGTCTAATGTATCATAAATGAAATTAGATACTCAGCAGACCAGAACTGCACATTCGATTGATTAGAAAACCAATGGGTGAGTGGATCTCTCTTGAAATTGTAAAAGATCAAGTGGGAGAAAGGCAATTGTGGGATTGACCAAGAAATGAGTGCAGTAGAAGCAGTTCTACAGACTTTGTTTAATGCAGTGGTTACTAAAGTAGAAGCAAATCATTGGACTACATCCCCATCTTCAGTTATGATTATATCATCTCAACAGTGATAGAAAGAATTAGATTGTGAGTACAAGTGACTGAAATGAGGATTCTGTGCTGTATCACTCTCCATGAAAAGTATGAGGAGCACAATATGGTAGGACCTGCTGCTTCTCCATATCAAGGATAGATTATGTGGGCTGTTCATGTACTAAAAATGCCCCATTCTCACTTTCTATGAGAAATACACAAGATCAGTCTATTGGGACTGACTGTCTTTTAGTTAGCCAGGAAGAATCTGAGAATTCCTCAAGAGGTGTTGAAGGAAGTCTGATGTCACAACATTGTGACTTTACAAACAGATGGGGAAAGCAAAAGGCTGGTTATTGAGAACTGTGTAGTCCGGTCAAGCCTGGCTTAGCATGTTATTACTGTGACCCTCATCAGTGCAAAATAATGTTAGCTTCTTAATTTTCTTTTATTATCACATCCAACAACATTAGATACAATCTCAGTTGGATCAGGTGTATAAATTCCTTGGGAGACATGTCTTCCACTCATTCCAAAAAAAGAGTATTTTCTCATGAAGCAATTATTTTTTTGTTGTATTCTGAAAATCTGCAAGATGCTCACTATGCATGAACAAACATTCAATGACATAGTATCCCACAATGTGCTCTAGAACTTAGGCTAAGCTTCAGACTGTGCTCTTCCCTTTTCCAAACACAAAATGTAATTATTTCTTCTCTCTATTCAGAAAGCAGTTCTTCATCATTTTTAAATAAATATGGTTGTGGGTTACTCAGCATTTGAATGGAAAGTTGTGATGGCAAATATAATGTCTTCCTTTTTTCGCTAGATACCTGATAAGCACATCTGAACATATTGTGCAGCCTGGTATGAACAATAAACAGAATGTTCCAAAGAAATATTCCCCTAGTACAAGCAGACTTACAGCAAAAATAAAGGCTTCCTTCATTTCAGATCCATAGGATATCATGCTGTAATGTGCAGTTAAAAGTAATGCCCAACTCCAGCAATGGCTCTACTAACAGCTGAACTACAAAGTCAAAATAGCTTGAACAATATTGGGTGGTACTAACGGTGATAGATAGATAGATAGATAGATAGATAGATAGATAGATAGATAGATAGATAGATAGATAGATTTGTCCCAAGAGGGACATTTTACTTTTCTTTAGATATTAACTTCAACATATATAAAAAAATTCAAAAGTGTTACATAAAAACACACAAATGCAAAATATAGTCAAGAAATACTGTCACAGTGAAAGGGCCACTGTGTGCTCAGAAAGGACCTCAGGGTAGGGGGAATGGACTTAATTTCTGAATAATTCTTTGAAAATGCATGACTGTGATCTTGCCATATCTGGGAGTGACATAAAGACGGTAAAATTGTTTGTCACTCTTTAGAAACGACTAAGCTCATAAAAATGTATTCTTGTTATGTTCTTAGCTAAGATGGAGCAGTAAAAAGCCTCCATTTTTAAGAAACTGTATTATCATGCCTTACTGCTATAGCACAACTAAAATAATACAATGTCTACCATTATTATTTCTTTCTTTTCAAAAGTTAAACTGTTTGTTGTTATAGGATATGAACTTGGAACTATTTTAAAATGCATCATTTCATTAGCTACCTGGTATTTATAATTTAAACCTGGCATTAATTCATTATTTACTGATCTTTTAAACTACTCACTGTGCACAAAACAAAAAAATCTGTTTTAGGAAGTGAAAGAAAGATAAATGTCATATAAAAGTGGGACCAGCAAGAAAAAAACTGTCAAGCTAAGACACAAAGCCTAGCATGACTAACATGGGATTTAACCCTCTTGCTTCATTTTCAGAATTAATAATAAAACAGTAAATTGCAATTAACTATTGCCGAGGACTCCCTTACAAGTATTCATCGAGTTAGCCTGTACTTCACTATATTGAGAGGGACTGCTGAAGAAAACTTTGCATTGTATATTTTGTGAGGAAAGTGTGCACATATGACATTCACTTAAGGTAAACTGGTATTCATTTAATTGTTTAAGCTGTTGCTAACTACAGTATGTAGGTGAACAGTATTTGTAATTTAAGTAGATAGGAGATAGAGGCATGTACAAAGTTCTACAATCATAAAAACATAACTGCTATCAGTGACTAACACTGTGTTCAATTATGCTGTACTTCTACTTTATTTCAAGTCCACATGCAGAATTCTACTTTTATTTCCAAAATCCCTTTAATTGTTACTTAATTTCAACAACACGCTAATTCTATTCACATCTATGAGCAGTTTTCAAATACAGGAGTGATGAGATGATTTTACAAAGCATGCCTTCCAATTCTGTGAGTGTGTTTGCCAGATTAATGCCAAACCAACACAGAATAAACAGCAGTTTCTGAGTTATGGACCATTATGTGTAGAGGCTGGTGAAGTTCTGGGGTATTAAAATCTTGAAGGTTGAGTACTAAGGGTTAAATGGTTTTTCATACCCTGCAGTGGGGTTGACTAATATTTTAGGTAAGCTCATATTTATTTTAACTTATAACTGCTTTTAGCTCAATTTCTCAATTCTTTCTTGATTTTTTTATTTTTAATAAATTTGCAAAAATCTCAAGTAAACTTTTTTCACAATGTCATTATGGGGTGTCCTGTGTAGAATTCTGAGGATAAAAATGATTTTAATCCATTTTGGAATAAGATGAAACATAACAAAGTGTGGAAAAAGTGATGCGCTATGAATAATTTCCAGATGCACTGTATTGCCTTAGCTTATATATTGACTTATGATAATGCAGCAGCAATATCAAGACTCTTAATTTTCTTTCAGCTGTTTGTTATGTGAGTGTGTTTGCCAGATTCATGCTAAATCTACACAAAATAAACAGCGAATCCTGAGTTATGCTCCATAATGCTAACACCTGATCTGACCACCACTGCTGAAATGGAAATGGCAATTGACAGGGACAAAGTCTGCTACGTACCCAGCGTAAACACATACAAACACCCAAACACATACAAGAGTGAGGCCACGTTCACATACTACAAGTCTTCCTTGGGAAATTTCATGTGAAAGCCCTTTGAAGTCATAGCTTCCAGTGGGACAATTCAGAGGAAACTATGCTACCCAAATAAGCAGTGAAGAAATGTTGACCTTTCACCATATTCAATAATGTAAAATTATAAAATAAATAACCGGGTCAGCCAGAAGAGGCATTTTTGTAACCATAGTGTATCTGAAGAACTGCAATATCTGCTTATTCCTTTTAATTTCCCTTTTACATTTATGAGAAATGCAAGCGCTAACCCTTAATTGCTTTCTGTGTGGACCAAGTAGTAAATCACCAGTGACCTCATACTCCTCCTGAAATTCCGATACCACATGAGCTCACAAACTATTTCTCAAAGGAGCTCACATAAATTCTCAAAGGCCAGGTTTAGCAATTCCAGTTCACATAGCTTGAACACCTTTAACATCCATTCATCCATTATCCAACCCACTATATCCTAACTACAGGGTCACGGGGGTCTGCCGGAGCCAATCCCAGCCAACACAGGGCGCAAGGCAAGAAACAAACCCCAGGCACGGTGCCAGCCCACCGCAGTGCACACACACACACCAGGGACAATTTAGAATCACCAATGCACCTAACCTGCTTGTCTTTGGACTGTGGGAGGAAACTGGAGCACCCAGAGGAAACCCACACAGACATGGGGAAAACATGTAAACTCCACACAGGGAAGCGAACCTGGGTCTCCTAACTGCGAGGCAGCAGTGTTACCACTGTGCCACCGTGCTGCCCACCTTTAACATGTGGGAGAAAAAATCACATGAAAACCCTGCACAAGCACTGGCCTATGAAGCTGTGCGACAGTAGTACTGACTAAACTCTGTCATCCAGACTTTTAGGTAACAGCATCAAGTACTGTATCCCATTTCATATTTTACTACATATTTTTTTTTTATCCTTTCTGACTAATATACTCTACATATTATTGTGGTCTACACACAAATTATTTGCAGTCTAAAGAGCAACAGGAATATCCCAGATGCAGAAACACAGAGATATGGAAAATTCCAATGTAAATACATTTTGGAAGTATTTTCCAGAAAATTAAAAAAAATATTAGTATGTAATATTTTAATACAGAAAATAAACTAAGAAAACAAATACGTTGTAGGCATGAATCAACTACTGGTTAAGAAAAATGGCTGACACAAAATCCATACATATAAGAACTCTACAAATCACTTTAAATAATTAACATTACTGTACACACTAGAAAAAGGGGATATTTACCATCAAATTACTACCAGACAAACTGCATGAAACATTATTTGTTTAGACTCACTCTCTCTAATCTCTAGTAACAGCCTTGACCTTTTTGCTTTGAGCTGAACAAAATGTTAAACCTTCCTTTCAAGTGAATACACTGAAATCCCATAAATCATTAACTAGTGTTTGATTGTTGATTTGTAATACACGTACACATCTGGTCCAAAATAACTGCTGTGCAGGTAGGCGACCAACTATGTATTACTGAGTACAATTTGTGAGGCTGTAGAGCTTTTTGTGTAGGCCATACACAGCACACTTTAAGTATAATTCCACCTGTAGAAGTTCCTGGATAACATTGCAGTGATGTAGTTTAAAACTGGTGGATACAAGAAAAAAAATGCAAAGGTCTTGTGGGTCACTTCGCGGAGTAGTACAGGATGAACTGGCTGTCTCTTAATTTCAGCAAAACTAAAGAGGTTGTGCTTATATCCTAATGACTAAAGTTTTCCAAATTCTGAACCATATAAACACAGTGGAATTTTAAGTATTTCACATATAAGTAATTGTGAGTATATCTTGGATTCAGCCCCAAACACTGAAACCAAGAACAAAATGGGCAGGAGACAACTACTTGTTGAGTAGGATCAAGCTGTTTGGTATAAGGGGATCATTTCTGCATATGTGGTTAGAAATTTGATTTCTTACAAGGTGGTGTGTTGCGGCAGTAATGTAACAACCTAATTAATATGATAATCAGGAAGGCTGGACTGTGGCCCCTAGTCAGGTCTCTCTGGAGTTGTAGATTGAAAGAAGGATGCTGGCTGTAACAAACAATGTTTCATACCATCTCCATAAAACCTTGTTCCAACTCTGGAGTACCCTCTGCACAAAGCTAATTCTATCGTAATGCTGCAGAGAACTACCATTATAGTTTGCAACATCCTTTGGCTAGACCATGTTTTCTTCTATATTAATATGCACTTTGTTAATACCTTATGATCACATTTATTATACTCTTTGTCCTTAAGCACAGTATATTCTGTAGAGGTTGTTTGGTATATCTGACTGCTGTTAATGCATAATACTGTACTGTTAGGCAACCAAAAGTATATATCTACAAACACTCTATAGTGACTTTCAAGCAATTTAGAAATAATACCATGTGGGTCAATTCAGTATAAAGTTATAAAATGGAAAACTGATGAAACTGTGGTGCGAATATGAGGTCTTTGCCAGGTCTTATTGGCAGGCATCACAGAAAGCAACTAATTTCATACTTTCAAATAAGGAAACATGAATGCAAAAAACCTGTCTGAAAAGTCCATGCATCTCCAACTTTCACACTACATTTTCCTACTTTTTCCTACGGAAGCCATATATCAACAGTGTCAAGAAGTGCTGTCAACTCTTCCCTGGACTCAGAGGCATCAGAGATGGACCATCAAACAGTGGAAAAATGTATTGTGGTCAGGCGAATTAGTATTTCAGGTCTTTAATGGAAAAAATGCATGTTGTGTACTATAGACCACAGGAAATAAATAAATAAAAGACAAGGTACAAGTCCAGAAGCCAGCACTTCTGATAAGACGTCATAAATGCCAAAATGTTCATACAGATTTTGAAACAACATTTGCTGCCTTCAAGACAATATCTCTTCCATGGGCACCCATGCATATTTCAGCAAGACACTGTAACACCACACTTTGCACGCATTTCAAAGGTATGGCTGCATAGGAAGCAGGTTGGGTGCTCAACTGGCCAGCCTGCGATCCTGACCTGTCCCCCCAGTTGGGAATGTTTGGTGCATTTTGAAATGCAAAATGCAACACCAAAGACCACATAAGTTGCACACCTTCGCATTTTCTTGCAAGGAGAATGTGACAAAATTGCACCTGAAATACTTAATAAATGAGTTGTGAGGAAGAAAGGGAACTCTACTTTTTTATTGTCTAAACTTTTTTAGAATATGTTGCAAGTTTTAAAATCAAAATAACTTTAATTTTGAAAAACAAAAAATTCATTATTTGTAACTTCAAATACTGTCTAGGCTGTTATATGGTTTTCAGGTCAAAGATCATTTCCTGTTGTTTACTAATCATTGTTTCGGTTTTATTTATATTTTTCATACCATCCCAACTTTTCTTGAGTTTGTGTTGTATTATATGATAAACTCAATATATAAAAAGGAATATAACAACATTTATTTTAGCTTATATAACTGCATTCATACATTAACAACTCCTTATTATTCATTACTTTTCTGTGATACTGATCCTTGCATTTTTCACATTTTATTGTATTACCTTATCCATCCACTCACTTATTCACTTTTTCATTTACTTAGTAAAATAATGACTGCTGGGACCTGAAGCCTATGGCAGGACCACTAGACACAATGCAGGAATGAATCCTGGATAGTGTATTAGTCCATATTTGATACCCTTCATTTAATTAGAATTTTTCCAATTGGGCAGCAAGAATACACATTATTCAAACTGATAACAAAAATGCTACAAATTATTTTAAAATTATACATAAACAGTAGTGAATAAGTAATTCTAAATGTGTCTGTTAGGTGACCATTCAGTAGGAAATATGATTGGGTGTTGTTAAGGATAAACCTCAGTTGATTTTGCACATCTGGACACCGCACATTTTGCTCACTCTCTTTTGCAAAACTACTCATGCTTCCTTTAGTTGTACAGAGGCCTTTAATTAAGAATATCTGTCAAAGCCTGACACATATTTGCAATGGGATTAGGTGTCTTGAAATTTTACTCCTGTTGTTATCTTGACTGGTGCTTTTGAAAAAACACCATCTTTCTCTTCATGATCTTGTGTTGGCTAGGAGATGTACTAATCAGTAGTGGGATTTCCCCCAGACAGGGATATTAATTTCCTCTCACCATCTGTAAAATGAGTCCCTTTCTGGTTTTATATACAGTACAAAATTTTTGAAGGATGTGTTCAATTTGATTTCCACTTTGACATTGTGTTTTATGTTAATTATATGAAAAAACCCTATTAAAACTTAATTAAAAATGTATTAGTTTTCCAAACCTAGCCACCCATCCATCCACCTACCCATTGACTGAGCTTATTCCAGTCTTAGGGTTGTGAGGTACTGAAACCTACAATATAGAAACCAGTCCACACACACACACACACACACACACACACACACACAGAGACATATAACAGATCAGTTAACAGATCAGTTTAGAGTTGCCAGGTCGTATGACACGTACATGTTTAGAACATAGAAAATAGCAGCACTTCCCAAGAAAACCCATACCGACTATGTCTATACAGAGAATTTAAATCTAGAACTAATGTATGGCACTAACCTGAAGCCCAGATTCCATATTACAATCATAATACAAATCTGACAAATGCCAAATGAGAAGCTGAATATTTTTAAAGGCCCTGTATTTTGTATAGCGAAGTTGGCAGTAGACAAACACACATTTGCAACATGTAATCAACACAAGATAAAATTTTCTCTCCTACTGATTGACAGTGAAGTATGAAGTGGCAATGAATGAACTTTTAAACTTTCCTTTTCCATAATCGGTTGCTTAGTGTCCCAGCAGCCAGGAAGGTCTTGAACTAAATGCAAAGTTATTCTAGTTAGCATTTTTACAATGACTACATTCTTTTCAGGCAGTATGGCCTGGAGCAACACAAGCCAGAAAGAACTAGTTTTTATTTCTTCACTATGTGACCCACACTTAACCTAGCTGGGATCTAAAAGAAACTATCTTGTCTCATAATGTATACGACATGAGTAGCAACACGAAACATGGTATCACATGGCACTGTAGAGTAACGACATTTTGAACGTTGATTAGCACATGCACGTAAGAATGTCACTGGGCTTTGTAAATGACTTTATAAACCCTATATAAATCCACAAACTAAAACAATGAATATATAAATGCTGTTAAAATAATTAATATATAAATATGTGCATTATAAATCAACATTCTACAAGCCCAGAGTCATTTTGTCCTTCCTAAAGTTGCAAGTAATGTTTCCAGGTGCTATGAATGCTTTACACGATAAAGACATTCTGAGTCTGGAGTTTTTGGAAGCCTAGGACAGGAATTCAAAGAGATACTTTATTTGATTCAGACCGGGGAATCATTACCGCCCACCCAGTCAATTTCAAATATTGTCCCATCATTCCGATCTCCAAGGGGGTCTCCAAAAGACAGGGAGTGATTTCTAGCTCAGTTTAGTCTAAAATTGTACAAATGTTTGATATTTCAAGCAATAGATATAAAAATGGTTTTGTGGGATGAGTATAAACTATGGTAAATAGTATAGTGAGCAAATACATCGAAAAGGGGTGGTCATGCAATTAAGGCAGTTGAATGGTTAAATATTACATTCTAATTAAAATCAGGGATATAGAATTAGAAGGATATCATAGAGTAGCAATATAATCTACACACTAAAGAGAGGAAAGACAAAAAATATAGAATAAAGTTAATGATATGTTATCCCACACTCATCCACCCATTACTATAACACGTATTATGCGCTAAATGGGTACAATGACAATAACATAACAGTCTGGGACATGAATCCACTATGGAGGTGGTACCAGACCATCACAGAGCAAACTCACATGCACAGCCATATTAACAGTGCCATTTTTTAATCACCAATTAAGCAAATACATATATCATTGTGGATGTGGGACAAAAAAGAATAAAACCTGGAGAAACACTTTCAAAGACATGAAAGGACAATAAAATGGCAATAGCATAAATAAAGTAAGAAGACTACTAAGTTTAGCATGTTTGTCCTGAGCAATTCCTGCTGCTTGAATTAAACTCACAAAGAATGAACTACTGTAACCTAGACAGGATTCACCCTTAGCACCTGCAAAGCCTCATCTTCCACTTGGGACTTCTTACAAGAAGTTTCAAATCGGCTTCAGCCTGTCTGTAGACTACCCCTCCTCTGCTTCCAAGCTGTGAGCTTTTCATGACAATCCAAACTACTCATCTACCAACGTTCAGGCATCTCTTAAAGTCACACATCTTTGCAAAGCTTCTTGGGAGTGTTTAGAATTCCAACCCCCTGCTTTTTTTATTCAATATCTGTAGCATTATTTTTCTTTTTTTTATTTGGTACACTTTATTTATCTCCAAGGGGAAATCATCTTTTTGCGTGACCTTTGGAGGTACTAATTCAATCAACAGTTGAGCAACTTTGTTTTTACAGTTATAGGTTTTATCTAGTACTACTGTTCTTGTGCTCTATATTAATTCCACTGCTCATAAATTTTGTACTTGGCATTCATTTAAACTGTAAGTTTCACAGCTTGTTTTTGGACAAACACCAAGTAATAATGTTAATAAAAATCCTTCTTCTCGTAATCACAACCCCAATGACAAATGGACACACCAGAGACCTATCTAGCTGAGTTGAAGAAGAACTCTTGACATGCCTGGCAACCGGCATCCTGTTACCTGAAGCAAATCTGACATTATTGCACAAGCTCTCAAGCTGGCAACTATTACTACATACAAACGTTGAGCTAGACAGTCACTGTCTTTGTGCATGCATTTTTTAGGATGAATTACCCCAGGGCACATTAATCTAAAAATAACTGAGGGCTGATACTGAGTTTTCAGTCAAGTGGATATTTCTTTATTAAAATAATATTTTTGCAAACATTTCATTTGCTTCTATGTAAGACTAAAGCTCCCAAATTCCTCATAATGATATTTAGTATAATTTGAAAGGTGTGATGCATGCAAATAAGTGTTTCCTTCCTCACCTAGAATCTGGGTCAAGAAGTTCAAACTAGAAGTCTAAAGTATCAAGGTGTTGCCAATATTCAGAGGCTCACTACAGGTCTAAAGAAAGAGATACAAATTTGAGCCAGAGCCAATAAAGATAAGCAACGCATAAACAGGATAATTATCTTCTGACATTTGCTAAACTATCAATGAGAAACAGAAAGGCAACACCCAAGGCAGAGCAGTGAGAAGATGCAGGCAAGGGGTTATATGGACTTCACTAACCCTTTCCATAAAAATGGAGAACGGTCAAAATAAACAACACCTCCCTGAATAGGAAGGTCAAGCCAGCAGTCAGGAACTGGGCATAAGCCATTGTTTGCACAAAGTGGCATATCAACACCCACCAGTCAGTCTCCCCTGTGATTTGCCCTTGTTTTGGCCACTGCTCATTTGAGGAGTTTTTTTATACTGCATTTCATAACAGACCTGCCTTCTGTTGAGACAGATCTCTTTAAAGGTTTGTTTGAAGAAAGGCAGAGGTGAAACCATTGACGACTTTAAGTTTTGTTTTTTTTTTCCAAAAAGTAATGTTTGTGTGCTAACGAGATGGCTTAGGAAATCACACAAACAATAAACAACAATGCACATTTGTTTTTTTAAAAGTGAATGTCAATCAATAATGTGCAGCCAAAAATTGGTTAAGACTACATTTTCCCTAATGATGAATGCTACCTTGGGATCACACTTTTATTAAACATTTATTTACCTTTGGCTACATATATAAGTGGAATATGAAAATTGAACAGGAGTTTAAGACCATGAATATGAATACACACAACAGAACCCAAATATTCTGATAGTATATTCCTTTAAGTAAGTCTGAAGCAAATACACAAGTAAAACATTTCACTTTTTTGCCCCCAAATGTATAGTCTAGAGGCTTTTTTAACTTCAAAATCATGTAGCCTCTCTAATGTATCAAGCAAACCTGAGGGAAGCAACTTAACTTTCATGATTGTAGGAAGGTCTGGGTCTAAATATAAATCATACTGAGTTAGTTTGGTGGGCTTGCCATGCAAGGCGCTATGGAAAAGATAAAACAATTGACCCAAGTTGGTGACCTTCACTTTCTATATTTTTTATATAGGAAGGTACAATATATTATAGTTCTGCACTTACAATAGGTGCAGATACATTTTACTCAGGATTACACAACTTTTACCTCATATTTCAAGCTCTAGGAAAGGAAGGATGAGGTATGAAAACACTGAAGATAACTTGACTACTTTTTACAAACCATTGCAACTGAAAAGTCCCTTAAATACAGGAAAACTCCAATTGGTAGTTTTGGGTCAATTGTGCTTACTCAAAAAATATATAAAATGTTAACAAAGGAAACTGTGTAGGTACTATCAACATATGTTTTTCATTTTCACTCCACTATTCCTGCTGTGGTAAGCTGTCTATAACGTAACATACCTTCTAAAGGTACACAGTATTTAAACTGTGTTCTCAGATTTTTTTACTGCCCTGCAACCTTTCCCTGGATAAGCAGGTTAGGAAAATGTCATACTTACTAATCATGAGCTGGAAAGTGTTACATGCTGATTAATCCCTGTAAATAATAATTTCATCATACACTTAACAAATAATGATTCTGTACACCTATTAACCTATGAGGGTCATGGTGGCAACAAGCCAAGTTGAAATTATTATATTCTTGGGCTTGAAGCGTCCCAGCGAAGAGGAGTTGTAGCATGGACTGCATTAGGCAGTGTCTCAGCTCTGATGAGCAGAGTGAGGTAAGCGTGAGAGAAAGACAGCACAAGGAACATAAATAATGGAAGGAAGCCGATTCTGTCTATGATTTTATCCTTGGTTTTAACTGATTGTTTATTGTCTTTATTGATAGGATTTTACTTCCTGTAAATCATCTTTATGGATCATTAAGTATCTCACTTTTTGTATATGACTGTTTTTGTTTGAATAAATGCATTATGCATTTATTGAACCAGTAACTGTACTCCATCCTCGGTTATGAGTTGTCCCAGGGGATGGAAGATGCCCACAGCTGTGGGTAGGGATGCTCCGATCAAGTTTACCAATCACTGATTTCCATGTTACTTGATCAGCCAATTCCAATACCGATTTTTGTTTTCTTTAGCCCTTTAAAAAACATTAACATGAAATAACATTTTTCTTAAAATGCAAAAAGAAATAATGACAGTAACAACACAACTCTCTTGTTTTTTGACAAGAGAGACAAAGATGTAAAATACATCAAAACTTTAACCTTAAAAACAGTCACATAAAACTTCATAAAGTATAATCTGCATCAAAACTATTAAAGTGCATTTCATTACTAGGCACAGGTGTAGAAAAGTAAACACAAATGAGGTTATCTTCTGGCGTCTAATATAACTCAGTCTAAAGAATACAAATTAACGTTACTGCAAAGCTTCTGTTGACTTGCACTTTGGATAGAGTTCACAGGAAAATTACTGCGCGAAGAAGACAGATTGTCCAGTTATCTGGTGATGTGGTGCATGTGTACAAATGCCCTGGGTATGACTAGTGGCATCAAGAATCAGCTTTTGAAAATGATGATAGATAATTAAAGCTTTACCACACAAGTATCAACAGTTGTGAAAGTGCCATTATTGCTTTCGTTTTTGAAAAACTGATGCAGCAAACCTCTTTTTCTGGACTCAGAATCCTGATCAAGCCTCGCTCAGCAATCAGTGTTTCTACACATACATGTTTACAACACATTGCTACTGCTGCTGTTATTGTGGTTGCTGATACACTGAGATTGTCATCAAAGGGCATGTTATTTACCTTGCAATGAAGAAAAGCAGGACATTGCCATCAGTATGACCACCAATTTAGATAAACGCAAAACTGCACTTGCATCACCAGCTTCTGGGGTTAAAAGTCCAGAACAGGACCTGCTAACACACCCGGCTCCTCAGCCACTGACTCCATCGTACTTGACAAGTAATATCTAATGGCAGGACTTCAAAAGGAAGTCCACAGGAAGACAGAATATACTCACTTAAGAAATATGCTGAATATTTTGCTTAACTTTAAATATATTTTTAATAATGAAAAGAATGATTTGTGCTTTGATGCTTTTTCGGTATGCAACAAAAACAGTAATTTTCAGAAACAATATTGAACATTCTGCACAGGTCACAGGACAGTGCTGCTGCTCTTGTAGGAAGGGGATTGCAAAACATTTACTTTTGAAAAGCCCACCTTGGCATTTTTATTGTGCTGTTGACATATCAGTAAATTAGTCTTTATTTTTATACAGCCCACTTCATAGTAAGCACACTTAAAAAGCATTTCAAAATGCAATAAAAATACTGAACTACTATCCATCCATTATCCAACCCGCTGAATCCGAACACAGGATCACGGGGGTCTGCTGGAGCCAATCCCAGCCAACACAGGGCACAAGGCAGGGACCAAATCTTGGGCAGGGTGCCAACCCACCACAGGACACACACAAACACCAAGCACAATTTAGAATTGCCAATCCACCTAACCTGCATGTCTTTGGATTGAGGGAGGAAACCCACGCAGACATGGGGAGAACATGCAAACTCCACGCAGGGAGGAGCCAGGAAGCGAACCCGGGTCTCCTAACTGCGAGGCAGCAGCGCTACCACTGCGCCACCATGCCAACCCTGAACTACTAGATAAACACAAAATGTTTTGAATGAATTTAACTGCAGATATAATTAAGTCAAGGTGACAGCAGAATAAATGGGCATGACAAAGACAAACAAGAAAAACTGTCATCTTTGCCATTACAGTAAAGACTGAGGTTACAAAGCTGAAAGAGAAGAAGTGCCTCAAAAGGTCAACTGAAGGCATCTGCAGAGAGAGGGCATCACAAAGCCACTGCTCTACTCAGGCCAGCTCTGCATTGCTTTTCTGTTAAATCTTATTGTCAACCAATTCAATGTACTCTATCAAAAAAATTCAATTCAGCTTCCATTGTCCCTGTGTGTTCCTGTATTCTGTAAGCATAAAGGCTAAAGTCCAGACAACTTTTCCAGTGATTTTCAGTCTTCAATTACACAATCTTAACATGTTGGAGGCAGTTGGTGGTGTGCTCCCGAGTAGCTAGTTGCTTAATGTAACAGGCCCAGTGACTCTCTCCAACTAGTCCGCTACTCGTTCCAACAAATTTGCTTTTATTTTGTCTTTAGTTGTAGCGGAGGGCTCTCTGTGAATGAAAGCTAACAAAAATGGATGCTCATTCAGAAGTACAATGCATATAATGCAACTAAATAAACAGTACCATTCCATTAGGCAGCATGCTATTGACACAAGAATTGGCACAAACAAACCTGTCACACAGTTGCTAATTGGCCAAAAACTAACTTAAGGTGAGAAGTTCCTGTGTGACGCATTTCAGGCATTGCTTGGGAAAAAAAAATTATTTTGTGCATAAAGAATAAATTAACAGAAGTTGTGCTTTAAAGGTAGAGAGATGTTATATTTACACCAAGTTAAGCCAATGTCACGTTACACAACTTCTTGACACTGTGTATGTCAGTTTCCTGAATGCAGCTTCCGATCTCATCGGAAGACCTTGTCAATTTACGGACAAGGACATGCCAGCGATTTTAAGTCACGTAAATTGACAAGGTTTTGCAACAAGATCGGCAGTTTTTTGTTATTATTTAATATGTGGGATGTAAAAAAGACCCCAAAAACCCAAAGAAAAAGCCACTGAGATATCTGAACAACATGAAAACTCCACACCCAGGTGTCAGAGTTGAAATTAGGATGCTGGATCTGTCAGGCAGGAGATTCAACCACTGCACCACTTTGACATTCATTAACTAAATGCCATATTGACATGAACATTTTATTTTAAAACTATTAAACATACCATCAATAAGAACTAGTGAAAAAGCACACTTCTTTGCTCTATAAACTCTAAATAAAGTCACATAAAAGAACTATTTAGATTGCACATCCTTGACTAACGCTGTCCTAATCAGTTTTTGTTCCATGCTCAAGCAATTACCTCTGAATTAGCAAGCAATCCATTTATATTCTTCCCAGTGAGCAGGCTGAATAGAGATCAAACTGCTTTGATTTAGTTTCCGCCTTCCTGCACACGCTTAACAGGGGTGCATTGCAGTGGCCCACTCAAAAGAACAAGGATAGTGTGGGTGAGCCTAATTGGATTAGCACCTTTTTTTCAGGATTTTCATTTCAGCGTGACAGCACATAAAATGTTATTTCTGAACTGCAAGATAAAAAGAAGCCACCATGGTGAGAGCTCTTCTTTCTCTAGACTCCCACTAAATTTGATGCAATGGCATACAGTGACTACTATCAGGTTCCAAGATGTTTTATTCATTAGAGTAAGCAAAGCAATGGAGTTAGTAATATGTTTACATTTGAGAAGGCGATTCTTGCAGCTGCCAATCTGTTCGTGCCAATGTTAGACCATGCTCAAGAGCCAGCAAAGATAATACCAGCACAAACCACTTCATTTCTCATTATAATTTCTATTTACTTTTTCATTCTCTTCTATTTTAATACTATTTCAATTTTAATACATGTTACTGTGACTCTGTAAATTTGAATTATTTTATATGGCCAGGTATGGTTGACTGGTAACTCAAAATGTGCCCATGAAGAGAAGACAGTGCATGTGCCTCTGTCAAACATGAAATGGAATTAGGGAGGTTAAAACATGAATGGAGAGATAAAGACATAGATTTTCTTCATTGAAAGACACTTGATCAAATGATTTTTAAATGATGCACTTCCTGATTAGAAGCATGTCTGCAAATATAATATTGTATCCTGTAGTTCAAATAACGCACAAAACAGCAATCAGTAAAAACTCAGTGCAATGTACACTTAAAAAAATATTACTTGTAACAGCAAGAATATAACGTAAGGTGTATACAGCTAGCAACAGTTTTCCAAGGGCATCAGGAGGCTGGAGTTAAGTCTCACTGTGTGCCTCCATGTGAGTCAGAGAAAGGCACATTCGAAGTAACTATAGTTCTGCAAATGCAAGTGTGGGAACACAAGGGGGTAGTATGCCCTATATGTATCTGGCGTGCTCTAGAGGGGCACTGGAATAGAGCACCTGCATTAGTGATGAGCGATTTGTGTGTGATTCATTCTTTTTGAACAACTTTTTTATTGAATCATGCAAACTGATTTACAAGCATGAGCTAATCAACTCGGTAGAGCTGAAGAGCATGAGTGACATTGTCTGCCTCTTTTATTTAAATGTTTAAAGTAGTAGGATTTTAGGGACTTTAACAGCTCACTGAACACACTGTGCATGTGTCATTCACTGATTCTTTCAAGTTCTAACTGAATCAATAACTGACAGCAATTCACATGATTCTTGTTCATTTGATTCATGAACTGAATCATTACCCAAGAACAAGTCACAAAATTCTTGTTCACTTAGTGTCTTATTTTGATTACACATTTTCACAATATTGTAACTATTTGTGCTTTCAAAAAGGTTTAATATTATGTGATATTTATTATCAGCATGTTACTATATAATTTAATAAGTATAAATAATATAACAAAATAAAAAATTTGGGATTAATTCAAGGGATAAATAAGGAAAGGTTTTGTATTTTATTATGGATGAATCAAATCAAATGGATCGATTCACTTAATCAGGTAGTTCAAAGGAATCGTATCAGTAAATATAAATGCCCATCACTAAGCAACATGGCACAGAATGAGTTGATACCTAAGTGAAATTATAGTGTACAATGCTCCCCTAGGATAGTAGACAGCATGCAGCCCAGTAAAGGGTAAAGATACCTGACTAAATGATTCTTACTAAAGTAAAAATTGCACTGTACTCTGTATAAGTGACAATAACAACACTATAAACGTACAAAGATAACGTAGGACAACACAGGAAACACGGTGGTAACATCTCCAGTCTGCTTAACGGCACACTCTTCCTCTATAGGTTTGAAACCTGGCTCTTTAAGGTCAACGGAAGGCTCAGGTATGCACAGACATCACGGCTTGTACAGTAAACTCTAGCTTGGTGGTCACAAGGATAATGTTGGGCAGCACCTGATCTATTCTAAGGCTTGGTCTGAAGTAACCCTATCTTTATGGCCAAAGATTTTCTTAGTGCGGAGTTCGACAGAGAGTGGGACAAACTTTCAGATGGCTGCAGAATGAGAGGACAACATTTTGTAGATATAGACAGAAATGGTAGGTGGGAGAAGAGGGGATGGTACTTTGATGAGAAATTATAGTGGTCATCCCTTCTAACCACTTGACAGGAATTTAATAGCTGTGTAGGCAGTGTCAGAGAGGCTGCAGATTTGTTGTTTTACTTCTGTTTATTTGTAAAATAAAAGCACCGTTATTCTCTCAGCTTCCTTGAAGTATGGTTGGGTGAGGATTGCTGTTTCCCCCAATTTTGTTAAGTAAAAGTCATCCATAAATATATTAAGAAACGATCAGCTGGCAAAAGGGTAATGTATAATTATTATTAAGGGAACACTACTAGGCACCCCACCCTGGGCTGGCTTCTGCCTTATGCTCATTGCCACTGATGTATGTACGCTACATCTCCCTGCAAGTCCAGACTTGGATTAAGCAGGTTCAGCAAATGTGTAAACTGTACATAAATACAGTAACAGGATATTATTGAGCTGAATGCCCGACAAATGAACACCATGTTTATTTTTGGACAATTAGTCATGTAATTATTCTAAGCAGTAAAAGGGAGGGGGTAGATATGTACAAACAAGAGCAACAGAAAAATTCTGCAGAAAACAAGTACTAGGGAAAAATAAGGAAGATGAAAAAGGTGAAAATAAAGTGAGAAACAAATGAAGAGGATATTGCCTCAAATAACTTTCAGCAAGGCAAAACTATGTGATTTAAATATTAATGTTTCATCTGGGACCACCATAAATATGTAGTGGGATGTTACATTAGGGTTACAGGATGTTAAGACCTATATAGATTTCACTGGGGTAAGGCCTTATGAAACACACTAAGAAGGCTGGAATGCTGCATAGCAGGAGCTGTCAGAACAAACTGTGTGACTTTATCTCACATAAAATGTTTCTTAAACTAGCTGAATTTTACCATGTGAATTTGAATGTTATAAGAACGTAACAAGTACAACTACAACAAAACAAATACCAACACTACAGCTCCTCTTATTTGTAATTGTACACTAATTGTGGATTCACAAAGAACTAAAAAGGAGACAAAGATGGTTTATTGGTATACACGTTAGTAGTCGTTTAGGGCTAGTGTGGAATTCAGTTGGCAAAACAGGTCTCTAGACATGATAAACTGAACACAATCTCTTTTTAATGCATGCTCCTGTTTTTGGAAGCCTCACTGTATCTTAATTACATATTGTGGCATGTTGCAACCTCATCCAAAATGGACCTGTAATGCATATATTAACATCTGTTTAATGCATAAACTCTACTCATTATTTATTCAAGTGTGCTGAAGGTGGATTGTATGTCATAGATATACTGGTATGTGCTGTCATATGGCAACTAATGATTCTTTTTTTAAATTTTTTAAAGAATAATCAATAAGATTACAATGACTACATGAAGTACTGTTTACAAAGAGCATGTAACTTCTAATGATACATGAATAAGGTGGGCCTTGTTTAACTCTGCACTATAAGTGATGCTCAAAAAATGAGTCTTAAGGTTTTTGATTTTATCTGGCAATATACATCTGTCGGTTTATAACTAGACCACCATGACACAGACAAAGGAGTCTTGAGAATATTGGTTAATGAAGCAACTGTATAAAACAAAAATGGACATTTTCATATGTTTCTGTTACTTACAGTATCTGATTATAGTTAGCACCTTCAGTATCAGTAGAAATTTATTCCATAAAAGGTCTGACGCACTAATTATGATGGCACTGATCACATTAAAAATGGCCAATTTTAAATGTTGTTTTCTTTGCTGTTTTCATAATCAACAAACATATTGGCTGCTTAATGTGTCACTAACCATGAAACTGTAATTGAAGTTAGTCAGGTAACAGTGATCCAACACAAAATGTTTTAAGATGCAACCTCTTGATTAAATCCTACTATGGTTACTACAAACAGAGGGAGGAGAGTAGAAATGTGAATGATCTTTTTATATGGCTGTCAAATGTCAAAAGAGTATTTTGGATAAGCAAATTCTGTCATGGAACAAGCAAACCCAAAATGAAACTACAGCACCAAGAGGATCAAATGTGAAAAAAGTGAAAGACAGCTACAACAAAGCAAAGGCACTTGAAGTTAAAGTGAACGTGTATCAAGTACTGTATATTCGAGAAGTGAGATGGCATGAAATATTGAAAAGTAAATTGCTCTCTGGAAAACACAGAGAAAACTGGAAACATTTTGCTTTTCATTTTTCTTTGATTTCTCTGCTTTTCTAACTTCTGCCTCAGCCCAGAATTTCGGTGACAGCTTCAGAGGAATTCTGTGCCCTGTTTCTGCAGTTTATGTCTAACAATATGCCCTGTTTTTCATCTATTTATTTATTAAGATTTTAGTACAGCAATAACATTATTTATTATTACTTTCATCACTGCCGTTTTGTTGATGGTTTCATTTTACATGCACCGCCATGTTTGCAATGGGTTAAATTTCCTACTGTGTATTATCAACAAAACAAAAAGTGACATCAGATATGAGCCAATATAAAAGATAACAACATACTACTGTCACATTCTAGATTGGTGCATTAAAATAATATAATTTACAATTTTATAACAATTATTTTGCATGTATGACTGTTCCTTATCTACTTGGGTTGTACACATTTTGCAAGGCTTTTTGACTTTTCAAGTTTTGGTTTTTGCATTGGGACTGGGTGTTATTTTGGATTTTTTTTATTAAGTTTCTGCATATTGTTCGGATAAACTATACATGTCTCTTTTTAACCTCAGGGAATCCTGTTTTGAAATTAGTTTTTCCATAATACTTTGACAATATTTCATGAAGCCATTTTCATTGTACTGCCATGTGAGAGCTATAGTTTTTCGGCTGGTTCAGAAATATTTTCCATGGAACACTGGGAGTGTGTGCTGGCCAACATCATTTCTGAGAATGTGAATTCCCAAATGATCTGCAATCTGAATATTGAGAATTTTGTTTAAACAGTTCCTTTGGTGTGTTTCTGGTATAAAAAAAATCAGCTTTAAGGTTATTGATTTACAGTATAGTATATTGTTTAGAGTTTGGTGAAAGATGAATTTGATTTTCAAGTAACAAACTTGGTATGTTTTTTATGACTACGTGTCTTCTCCTGGTCCTTTCTTATTAAGATGACCCTCTGTGTCAGAGCAAGGGAGAACACTAGGTTTTTGACTCTTGCCTGTCCACAGTTTTGTTTTCTGCTCCTGGTTCTTTTTTCTCTGCCCTAATGGACTACTAGTATTTCAAGTTTTGCAGAACAGGTAGCTTTAAATGCTGCACCTCATGCTTGCCTGTTGGAGATCAAGAAAGCAAAATCACAAACATCTCATCAACCTTGTATTTACAAGTTTATTCATGATTTTTAGTGGACAGTGTTATTACCCTTCATTCCATGGATATTCACAGAGCTACTCTAAATTTACTTAAAGGTATAAACTCCTGGGGAATGTCAGAGACTAGTCCTCTTAAAAAAAGTGGTCAGCACTCTTGGATATATTTCACCTGTGCTGATACTCATTAACTTGGCAGAGTTAAGAAAAGTTATACTAAACCTTCTGAAGTTAACCAGAAGATACTGTGCCAGATACATTTATATTAGCATACATAAACCTGAGAAAATCAGTGAGTGGACATTAGCAAAGTTTCCCACTGCCCAAGGTTCACAATCTAGGTTATATACTTCCAAGAGAAGTATCCAAAATGTGCCTAGCCTTCTTAATTTCTCTTTACTTCTCCAGACTGTAAATGTGATTCATTTGATTATTGCATTTTATTTACTTACGAATAAATTTCTTTTTCTCATTCAAACCACTACTCCAAAAGTATGACTAAGGTCTGTGTCATTAGAAAACACATAGGCCTTACTCGGTCTCCATGAAAGAAGAAGGATATTTTTAGGCAAAGCAGTAATGATTGGAAATGAGCTCATCGCCAAAAAGCAGTAGCCTCATTTGGAGACAGGCTTTGTAAAGGCAACCCTTGTTGCATACTGCCTCCAGCAAAACCTAAATTATTTGAAAAAGAAACCTTATCTCATGAGACCATGTCAGATCACAGTAAGGATATGGCACAGGGCAGTGGAATCCATCTAAAATATTCTGTGTTTGGTTGTGCATTTGACTCTTTGGCTAATGATGAAATAGTCATCCCAAGTTCAATACAGCTGTTTTTTTCTCTTTGTGGAAACAAATCAAGCTTTGAAATCTGACTTGCTCTCATTAATATCAGCAAATGGGACCACCGAAGTTGAAAATGATTTTCAGAAGGCTGCATCTGTTGTGCACAGACTGCATGTATGATCTAAAAAATCATTTGGCAGGACAGCACTATAGTGGTGTAGCATGATCTCAGAAGGAATTGCCTGCCCCAGTCAAGAGGAAACTGAACTTCCATGGCTTTAATGCTAGAAAGTATTTGTGTGCGAGTGCAAACTGTGTGCACCCAGATGTATCTGGCATTCATTTTAGTAAAGCTAAAGAATTACTAGGATGACAATTTAAGTATTATAATATCTCAGGAAAGGTATGGTAATTGCTTTTCTCAATCTACATGCTTCCGTTAGGTCAGATTATCTCAGATTACAATGTGAGTTACCACAGCTATGCGGATGACACACAGCTGTACTTATCAATAGCACCTGATGACTCCGACTCTTTCGATTCACTAACACAATGTCTTACTGGTATTTCTGAATGGATGAATAGTAATTTTCTCAAACTAAATAAAGAAAAAACTGAAATTTTAGTAATTGGCAATAATGGATTCAATGAGGTTATCAGAAATAAACTTGATGCATTAGGATTAAAAGTTAAGACGGAAGTAAAAAACTTAGGGGTAATTGTTGACTGTAATCTGAATTTTAAATCGCATATTCATCAGACCACTAGGACAGCATTTTTTCACTTAAGAAACATAGCTAAAGTTAGACCTCTTATATCATTGAAAGATGCTGAGAAATTAATTCACGCTTTTGTTTTCAGTAGACTAGATTACTGTAACGCACTCCTCTCAGGACTACACAAAAAAGACATAAATCACTTGCAAAGAGTGCAGAATGCAGCTGCTAGAATCCTAACTGGGAAAAGAAAATCCGAACACATTTCTCCAGTTTTGATGTCACTACACTGGTTACCTGTGTCATTCAGGATTGACTTTAAAATACTGCTTATGATTTATAAAGCCTTAAATAATCTCGCTCCATCTTATATATCGGAATGCCTGACGCGTTATATTCCAAATCGTAACCTTAGATCTTCAAATGAGTGTCTCCTTATAATTCCAAAAGCTAAACTTAAAAGAAGTGGTGAGGCGGCCTTCTGCTGTTATGCACCTAAAATCTGGAATAGCCTGCCAATAGGAATTCGCCAGGCTAATACAGTAGAGTACTTTAAAAAACTGCTGAAAACACATTACTTTAACATGGCCTTTTTATAACTTCACTTTAACTTAATACTGATACTCTGTATGTTCAATACATCATAATAACTATTCATGGTGGCTCCAAAATCCGTACTGACCCCAACTCTCTCTTCTGTTTCTTTTTCCGGTTTCTTTGTGGTGGCGGCCTGCGCCACCAACACCTACTCAAAGCATCATGATGCACCAACACTGATGGACTGAAAGCCAGAAGTCTACGTGACCATCATCATCAGGTCCTCCTTCCATGAAAACCCTAAATACAAAGAGGACTGTTTGATTTATGTTAGGGAGAATGCCCAGAGGGGACTGGGCTGTCTCGTGGTCTGGAACCCCTACAGATTTTATTTTTTTTCTCCAGCTTTTGGAGTTTTTTTTTTTCTGTCCACCTGGCCATCAGACCTTACTTATTCTATGTTAATTAATGTTGACTTATGTTTATTTTTTATTGTGTCTTCTATTTTTATATTTATTTTGTAAAGCACTTTGAGCTACATTTTTTTATATGAAAATGTGCTATATGAATAAATGTTGATTGATTGATTGAATTTAATAATTGCAATGAAACACAATGGCTGGGCATAGGATTTATGTGCCTGCAGTTCAATGAAGTGAGACTTTTCATGGAGTCAAAGCAAAAACTGTGGATCGATTTGAGTGACAAAAAAAGCCTTTTTGACCTGCTCTTTATGCTGGAAGCTACTCCATATCTGTCAGTAACACATTACAGAGGACTAGGCAGCTTCTCCCTAAAGTTCTTTTGTGTGTATCCATCTATCTGTTCTTTGACCAGGCTGAAAAGCATAATTCACCTTTCAAATTATTCAGGGTTACATAAAATTAGTACAACACAAAAAATGACAGGTTAAATGCATCTGAAATTATTGGGAGAGAACCTTTATAGCCTAATAAGCAAAAATGGTATGGAGATGACTGTAAAGGAGACAGGAAACCAGCATAGTCTAGACGCTCCTAGTAGTCACTGTAATTAAGAAGTAGAAGAGAGGGATCACTGCCAAACTGGCAGTATAGAAGCGGACATGTGCTTCTAGAAACTTAGCATTATTAGGCCATTTGTAAGAATGGCTCTCTGTTGGAATTCTAGCAATCCTGTGCATGTGCTAAGGAACTATCCAGTCTAATGTGCAGCAGTTACAAACATTTAAATAACTTGAGAGCTGCATAAGAAATTCTGGGTGTGATATATGACTAGAATATACCGTGAATTTCTAAAGTCTCCAAATGAAATTTCCACTTTTTTTGAAATAAATACTAGAAGCAAAAGCAGGGCGACGAGACATGATCTTCTCGGAAGTTCTCAGAAGACACTTAAAAGACCCGTGAAACACAAACAATATCAAATAAGAGCACAGCCAGCAAAACACTCAGTCGTGTAAAGGCACATAGCACATACAGATCCTGTTGCTCTCAACACATATAAAGCGTATAAGGACAATACGTTCTAGTTGAAACGTCAACGACTAAGCAAAGAAGAAAGAACAGCGTGGAGAAAAGAGACCCAAAAGCATTGGAGAGAAAAAAAGGCACATAAGAGATTATGAAAGCAGTGGAATTCAAAAGGCTCAAAAAAACAATGGCGCAATACACATGCAGAGAAAGGTAAAGAATATGAAAGCAGTGAAATTCGAAAGTATTGTAGCGTCCCAGCCAGGTTGAAGCCTTTTTTGTTTTAAGTGACTGTTAGGTCCGATTGAGGTAGGGCGGAGTACAGCACGGAAGACTGACAGCGGGGTACTGATTGATGCGGTGGGCGAGACCCAGGGGATGAGGGGTTGGAGAAGGTGCTAGAAAGTTGTGTTTGGGGTTGCGAAATCGATTGTTCAAGTAAAACGTTTGTGACACTTATTACATCAGTCACTACAGTATCAAAAAAAAGATAGTAAAGATTGCATTAGCGCAAACAAAAGGAAATTAATCATCAGGACCAGGTTTAACTGAAAAAATAGCAGGACAAAGCGAGGTCAGAAATAGAAGGCAAAGAGCAGAAAACAAAGTCTTTTCGCCTTCGCATCATTCAGTGCACAAAACATAGATTTACACAATATTGGACCATATGCTGTGAGAATCTGTGGTCCCGCAACAGTTAAAGCAACGACAAGTTTAATTTCAAAGAAAACACAGTTCAGTCAGGTGTATATTTATGATCATGGAGAAGCGATGCAAATTTTAACAGGCGACAAGAAAGGTAATGTATATATTCCGCGAATAACATTAGACACCAAAGGAGATCTTGATATGCCATTCGTATTAAAATGTTTACAGTTTCCAGTGAGAATAGCTTTTGCTATGACAATTAACAAATCACAGGGACACACATTAGAAAAATTTGGATTATTTATTACAGAAACAGAAACAATATTCACTCATGGGCAGTTATATGTTGCGTTGTCACAATGTGTCTCCAAAAATGGAATCAAAATTCAATGCGATCTTGAATTAAAGGTAATTCCAAATATTGTTTTTAATGAAGCTTTAAAGTAAAAGTGCAAATAATGAAATTGAAACAATTCCAAAGAAAAAAAAAGCTTTTAAAATTGTATATCCAATTAACCAAACACAGGGGTTGGCGAACAAAGCGAACAGGGGGAAGAGCCCCCTAGTTTTCACAATAATAATTAAAATTACAAAACTTTAATACCTTACTTTTATAAGAGTGAGAAACGGTTAGCTTGTGTTGCGATATAACCAATCACATTCCAGATATAGATATCAAGTGAAGTTTTTTCATTAGCATAAAACACACTCCTTAGTGCCACAGTGCAGAGAAGACCCTGGAACACAAAGCTCTAATAAAGGACCAAAGGGACTTTGTTGTTGAAAGAGAGTGATGAGCAGAGAGATATAGTAATTATGAAGACTTTCAAGACATTACATATATTATGGAATACTGTGAAAACCATGGCACCACCAAGTAACTGCAAAGATGAAGACATCCATCCAAATACTGATGAGCAGACAAGGAGAAGTCTCAACAGGGACAACCTAATACACAATAGTGAAGATCAGCAAAATTCGCCAGATCTGTGAGTGTTAGTCATAGTGATAGGAAACAAAGGACTCTGAGTATTGAAGTAACCAAAGACAGCTATGTCAGCGAGGCATGGAAGGACAGTGGTAACTTAAGACCATGTCACATTAGACAACCTTTCAAACAATTTTCAAGCATAGCCTTCATTTACATAATTTTAGACAGTTGGAAGCAGTTAGGGACATGCTCCCTTGAAGATGATCTCCTAATGTAACATACCTAATGAATGAGACCAACCAGTCTGCATCTGTTTTATTTTCTTGTCAGCTGAAAGGCGCAGGAGAGTTGACAACTAATGAATGCTTTTCTGGAAGTGCACTGCATAGGATATAGTGACGAGAAATAAGGAACACGTGTGTACTGAAACTCACAAACAGAGGATAAACTCCTGTCTTATGTCTAGTGTTATGTAGTAAACAGAATGAAAAAAATTTTAAAAATAAACACTATTGCTATTAACCCTTCACATAGTGCTGGTACAGCACCAGCTCCATTAGGTGGCACAAGGGCTGTGAACCTCACAAACAGAGGAGAAGCTCATCTGTCTGATGTCTCATATTCTATATACTATAACAGAATGGAAAAATAGTGGGCAAGCATGACCACTGTATCCTGGAAGATTGGCGCCCAGTGGGTAACTGTGAAATGGGCTACGATTTTCAATTGTGTAGTTTGACAAGGTGCAGCAAATCTGACATACCCCAAAGCAAGTAGTGGTGTAAATCAGCTTTAGCACTACTGCCTCACAACTCAGGTCACATTTTTGGCCACAATAATCAGTCCAACATAGTTGGCAGATGCTTCCCTAGCCTTAAAAGACCATTGCACCATTATAATCCACTTAAAACTTAGCTCAGTTTCTCCACTCTCATTGACTTCAAGACATTTTTCAACTTATCCACATTTTTCCAAAACTCAAGGCGAAGCAAAATCAGTGGGGTTCTCTCATCACTATTGGCTATTCTCTGAATTTTATATCCAAGTCAGAGATACAGGATAGGTTGGCAACATGTAAGCCATTACTTACGAAAAAAGATCCATGCCCGTGTAAATTTTGCAAGAGACACATTTAATCTGTCACAACCATGTAGGAAGGTATCATACAGTCCAAGGTCCTGTTTCAGTAATTAATTTCAAAAAATATGTTTGGTGCACATTCAGCACAGCTCAGCCCCCAAAGAAAATAGCGGTTGCAACCAAGCATGGTAGGGTCAGCAGTATGCTATGGGATGGTACAAGGGCACTGATTTACTTTATCGGGGGCAGGGGCAAATGGAGAAATGAACATCTCCAAATATCAAGATATTTTGGGGCAAAACCTATTGTAATTTGCTGAAAACTATAGTTAAAGAATAATTGTATTTCTCCTCCTAATACAATGATATCAGAAGCATACACCCAACATGGCCAAAAATGAGCTTCTACAAATAAGAATTAATTAAATCAACCCACACACATGCACAAACTCTTGTACATTAAATAGTGCCCCACATCACAGTACAACAAATGCAAATAATAAGGTGTTAGTTTTCTTTTTATATTTGATAGTTTTTGACTGTCCAAGTTGTGAAGTGACATGGGAGGCTTATACAGTATAAGGAAGACCAGTGTTTTCTGGAATGGACTAGTCATATTCTGAATCATAAATCTAAACAAAAATGTAAGGACATCCCTAAAAAGTAGCGCCCACTGGAGATACGTTCACAGTTTGACTAAGCTTAACTCTCCGGCAGAGAAAAGTGGAATATAATTGCAATCTGAAACAGGGCTAAGTTGTTAGAGACCTACTCAAATAGACTTCCGAGTTTGAATTTATGCCAATGGTACTTGCACATATTCTCTCTATCTTTAAATCATATGGTATTTATTTGTTCTTTACGTGTAGCTTTGTTTTTCAAACCATGGATCTGGAATTTGACACAGGAATACTTCTAACCATAAGTCCGCTTTGTCAACCTTGTCCACCATTAATCCCCCACACAGCAAGGCTATGAATTTAGTATACAAATCCTTCAACTCAATTCTGACTCCTCGATATCTGGTATCACCAACTCCGGCTTCTCTATTTGTAAATTAGATTCATATTTATCATGTTTATTTAAAACACAGAACATACAAGATACAAGGCACTTCATGGCTGCCAGTGTGACTCATCAGGCAACTTTTTAGTGCATTAAAGTTCAGGTTTAAAGACTGTAGCAAAGTCATTGTGGCTTACAAACACTAAGTAACATTAAACATAAGATTTAACTTGCGAAATTAAAAAAGATTTTTTATCAAAAGTCTAAAAGAAAAATAGTTTAATCAAATCAGTAAAACTGGAAATTTTAATACATTATATTGCAATTTCCATTTAGTCAAAGCCAGACACAGTACATTTTTACTGACTCCAACTCCACAGCCCTGCCCCACACTCACTGGAATCAAGGTCAGAAAAAATGGCAAAAAATTGTGCAGAAAAACAGTACCAGACAGGATGTCATGGAAGAGTACTGGTTAGTAAGTTTATCTTTGTAGCAAAGAATTAAGTTTTTATTTCCAATTTTTACTTTAATTTAGCTTTTTATTTAATCAAATATTTCCTCTCTATTTTGTCATGGCCCCATATCATGTCATGAGTGGAGCCATATAAGTAATTTATTGCCAATGTGGAGTTAGAGGTGCAATCTCTTTTATCATTAAAAAGCTACCAAAATCTGTCCATGTAGTTTCGCTGTTGTATCTGAAGATGTAGTCTGCTAATCATTTCAAACGGTCCTAACCCCAGAGGTGTGTCAAATTTCAAAATATCTTAACACAAACATTTCTAAACACAATCATTTTTCCCACTTTCTACTTACAGCAGAGAAATACAGATATACCTGTATAAATAAAAATTACCTGGTGTCTGTTTGTATGTATTGCAGTGCTCTGTGCTGCTTGTCAGATATGATCCAATGGACCCAATGGATTATTACTCATTTTTACTGCTCTTTTAAGCAGCTTGTTATCCTTACAAGGACTGTTCACTAATGCCTTACTATGATAATGATTCTGTAAAGTTCACCCTCTTTCTGTTCTTCCCCATGGCTGGCACTGAAGCTGCTCATTTGATTAATGGAATACCAACTAACACAGCTTCCTCCTGCTGATGCAGTACTGCTGATATTCTCATATTGCTTAAAGGTTTAAGCACACTTACACAAACATGGTACTGATGCTTTTTTTTTTTTTTTTTTCAAAAATCACTCATTTGTTTTTCACTTTCACTTCATTGTTGGTTACATGCATCATATTTAAGGTGAAAAAGGGTCCAAAATGATTCGTCTTAACTTCACACTTTACCTGAACAAGCACAAAATATTTCAAAAAGGATGTGCAGACTTCTGAATTCCACTCCACACAGTTATAGAATTTCTTGAGAAAAGAACTGGAATTGTTACTTTATTTGTCTGATCCCTATAGTTACTTGAGTTGTACTGATATACTGTATATATTTTTTATTAAACTGTAAGCTTCAACCATAGCATAGCATTAATCGTTTCAATTTATTGTTCTGAGTAAATGAAACAGCAACTTGGCTATGAGATGGAGAGTAAAAAACTAACTTAACACATGCCATAAATTACAGAAACATTACTGACGCAGCTGTCAATATCCTATTACTCTGTGCTCATGCTACAACTCAGCGACATATGCTGACTTTTTCCTTATCTTCACCTCTTCCCACTTCTGTGTGGGGGCTGATGTGTACAACAAACCTTATCTAAACAGCTCAGTCCTGAACCACCTCCCTAGTCATACCCTACTTCTTCAAATCTTTATTTTTATCCAACTACCTCCACTTTGGCCTCTCTCTTTTTCTCTTTTCCTGTACTTAAATTCCCATGACCCTTTTTCACATCATATTCATTGTCTCTCCTCATCACATATCCATACCACTTCAACTTACTTTCCTGTACTATCTTAGATATCTCTTCCACTTTTTGTTATACATCTGATTGTCTCATTTCTTATTCAGTCCTTCTTTGTAACTCCACACATCTATCTCAATATTCTCATTTCAGCCACAACTAACTTATTCTCCTGTGTTCCCTTTACTGCCCATCTCTCAGCTCAGTACATCATTGCTGGTCTTACCACTGTCTAAAACTTTACTTTTAACCCTCGCCCTCATTCCTCAATCACACAATACTCCTAATACCTTCTTCCCATTCTTCTATCCATACTGCACTCTGTTTGTTATCTCTGCACCCATTTCTCCATCTTGGGCTACCAATGATGCTAGGTATTTAAACTTATCCACTCTTTCCAATACCTCTCCCTGTAACCTAACTTGTGAATTCTGATCCCATATTTGGTCTTCTTCTTATTTATCTTCAATCACCTATCTTCCAAAGCCCTTCTCCATTTTTCTAACTTTCTCTCCACTTCCTCTTTTCCGGTGTTAAACAACACAATGTTAAAAGCTAAAAGCATGCACCAGGGGGTTTGGACTTTTATTCAATGAATCAACACATCCACAACCAGATCAAAGATGTAAGAACATAAAGAAGGTCCCTGGTGCAGACCTACTCTAACTGGTATCTTGTCTGTTACCCCAACACTGTCTTTAACCAGAGTCCTCACTCCCTCATACATATCCTGGGCAATTCTCACGTACATCTTGGGTACTCCTTAGTCCGTCATGCATCTCCAGACATCTTGACATGGCACTCTCTCATAAGCCTTCTCCAAACCAATAAACATCATATGCAAGCCTTTCAGTTCTTCTCAATACTTCTCTTGGATTTGTCTCAAGGCAAAGACTGCATCAATTGTTCCTCTGCCTGGTGTAACACTAAACTGCTCCTCCCCTATGATAGTCTCTTCTCTGAGCCCCTTATGTAAATTGGCAGATTTTCATTATGTATGACATCTTTATCCTTCTTTAGTTTCCACAATCCTGAATATCTCCTTTCCCCTTATAAATGGGTACTATCACACTGTTCTTGCACTCCTCTGAGATTCTATTCTCTCTTGTACATAGATCTTCTGCATTTGATCTCACAACACATCTACTTCCTCATCCTCGAAACTCTTCCAGACTTCCACTGGTATTTCATCCCAATTGTGCTGCGAAATCAAGTATACGATGATTATGTAAAATCATTCCTGACCGTGATGTTAAATTGCTCAGCACAAGTGCAGCCGCGTTTCACTTTTCAAATGATGATTTTGTAAAATGCTTTCAAGTTAGCAGCTATATAATGACTGGACATTTCTACACATCACAGACATCATGTACAGACCTTAGTTAGGTACCGTAAAAACACCTGCCCTTCACAATTACACGTACAAACTCTTGCCTGAACTGCAAGCACTGACTCTCTTCCCGTGCTGGAATCGAGGAGCTGTTTTAAATTAAACACTTCCCTTCAGTTCGCAAGCCCTGCCCCCTTAAAACTACTAGGGGGAGGGGTCAGCCGCTTTCTGATGTATCTTTTTCAAATGGTGTATCCCCGTGTACCATCACGCCCCCAAGCTACAGGCGCACAACAAAAGGATGCGCGCTCCCAATGCACGTACTCCGTATTAAAGATGCGTTCAGTTATAACCCACAGCGATCGTATTAATACCATCGCATTAATTTCTATTCTTTCGCTGCATTCTTTAAGAAATGTGTTTTTTGGAATGGGCATTACTGGCTCAGGTAAGGAATGCTGTAGAACATCGCCCTGTAGCAACGCAAGTAATAACCTAACTTCCTGCAGTGAAGGAAAATCTGTTTATGAACGAGAAAAAATGCCTTTGAAGTGTGGGTAGTAATAGCCTTCACATAAGCGGGAGAGTAGAATACAGCGTCTTTACTTCTGGGCCCCTTTTGTTCAAAAGTAATAATCTGAAATTTCTTTTGGATAATGGATTGGATCATATCTTAAGAATGTTTTTTTTTTTGTTTAAACTCAAAACGGATTCTGATATTGGATTAGATCACGTAATCCAATCTTGGTTTTAAAATGGGTCAAACCGTCAGTTTGCGTTGTTCAAAACCTTTCAGTTGGATTGGGATAATTTTCATCCAAAAAATCAGAATTATTCTGATCCCAGCTGTAGGGTAGATTCAGGGTGGATTTCAGAAACAAAAATGTAATTTTAATTAAATTTAAATTGGTCAAATAAACATTAATATAATGTAGAATATTCACGTTTACTTATATTTTGCACCTGATTTGTTTACCATAGTACATGAGATAAACAAGATAAAGTAGAAATTAGGCTATTACACCTGTCAGTACATTAAGGTAAAAAAAAAAGGATTTTGTCCCCCTAAAGTACTCCTCCAAATAGTTGTCAAAATCAAACAAAAATTATTCAATTTGAAGTTTCATTTGACACTGTATATTAATTATGATAAATAGTTTCCTACAGTGGCATCCCTTATTGCATGTCCAGTCAGTCTCTCATTATGAGAGAAAGCCAGAGGTGTGTTTGAGTTGTCAGTAGACTCTGTGCATCATAAACATCATCACAGAGAGGGACATTATGCTTGTTAGCAATATTGGGCAGGACAATACAGACGAGTATTATGTTGCACACTCCTTATTGTTCCACCCGCAAGTAGTTAATCCATGCCAAGCACCTCTTCAGAATCCCATTTAAAACCTCAATAGCACATCTTGTTCTGCAATGAGCAGTGCTGAAGTATGCCTACTCAGGTATGTCTGGTACACGAAAAGTGGTCATCAGCCATGGTAAGAGTAGATAGGCACTGTCTCCTAATATTATGCCATCTGATTGGTTGGTTTGGAGCTCTTTGTATAGAGTGCTTTCCCTCAGGATACATGCATCAAGGGCAGACCCAGGCTCCTTCACTAGACAGTTTGTGATCATGAGGACAGCATCACACACAAGTCCCATGTTTATACTGTGCCTCCCCCTTTGTTGATGTACTTTCACTCTCTCTCATGGGATGCTTGTATATACACAAGTGCAGTTTATAACCCCAAAAGTGCTGGGCATGTTCCCCAAAAGTAAGAAATACAGATACTGTAGATAGATAGATAGATAGATAGATAGATACTTTATTGATCCCCAAGGGGAAATTCACATACTCCAGCAGCAGCATACTGATAAAAACAATATTAATAAAAGAGCAATAAAAGCGGAGTGCAAGTTAAAAAATGCAAGGTGGAGAGTGTGAGGCAGGTATAACAGTCTATAATCTTGTTTAGTGTTAATGTTTAATACCCCCCACCCCAGGGTGGAACTGAAGAGTCACATAATGTGGGGGAGGTACGATCTCCTCAGTCTGTCAGTGGAGCAGAACAGTGACAGCAAACACTGCACTTTGTCTGGGAAATCTGGTTATCCTTTGGAAACGAAACAAACTGATTGTCCAGGCTGGCCAAAGTGATTTCACCTCATCACTCACAGTTAATTTGTCCACTCCTATACTGTTACCAACAACTTGGTAGAAAGACCCAGATGCATAGAAGCACCCAGCAATAAAGACCTGTCTTCCACAGACAGACTTTGACTCATTCTGGTTCTGTGTTGAAGTTTTGGCCTGACAAGGTCTGCAATGTACTTAATAGCAACATTCCCAAACAGAAACTGAGCATGAAGTTCTTCTGTGGTGCATTGCTCTAGTGGTTTTGTATGCTTCACATTCCCACTTTGACTGTATTCTCTCCTGCCAAAATGGTAGTGGTGATGGACGGTACCTACCATGTCAGTGGCACTCTGTAAGTCCCCTGAGAAAGACTGAATACGATGGCTGTGTGACTGGTTCCACACCCCTTAAACACCAATTAGCTGATGTGCTTCAGTTTGTTTTCTGTTAAAGCAATCATGCCCTTGGCCTATAAACTCTGTTTACCACACCAAGGTGGAACCATAGCCTCAAAAGGACCTAACTTCACAGTAACTGAAATCCATGCAACTGCTGGAGGGTGGTAGGTATCATTATGCTTCAATAGTAGGACATTTTATTTCTACTAAGGGGGGAGAGCTGACCATGAAGAAGAAAAAACATTTGGCTTGAAATCACCCAGGATGTGAATGTTCTGGGTGAATGTTAAAGGGTCTGGCCAGAAGAGAACCATTGATCAAGTAAAATTTAGATGGAAAAATCTGAAGGCCAAAGCAACCAAGGACCATGTAGAAGCAAAAACATCCAAGCATGCAACAAGCCCTTTAGGAGAGGTGAATACACTGATTTGATTATTGAAATTATTGGAGGGGAAAACTCACAAGCTATACATGGGATTCAGGGTGTTGCAGGAGACTATGAGTCCTCAATTGAAGAGGAAAGTTGAGCCAGTCCCCTCTAATTCAGATGAAACATTCTTGAACTCAGCTCTGTTAGCGTGGAAGAAGGTGGATTGTCACTGGTACAGACAGTAGCTACTGCCAATGAGCTCAAAAAGAGCCTGAAACATCATCATGCCTATAGGGCACTTCTTAAAGGATAAATACAGTAGATAGAGAAAGAAGCCCAGATTCGTCTGGCAGAGGAACAAATTACTTTGACCCAACTACAGCAAACCAAAGCCAAACTTCACATCCTCCTCCTCCTTAAAGCACAACTTCAAATGTCTTGTCATTCCACAAGTTAAGAACTCTAATGTTTTTTTTATTTTAATTTTCAACTACGGCACATTGAAAATCTGAATTTGAAACACAAGGTCAAAATAACCACAATGAATTTGGGTAATACTGTACATATTTACCTTTTTGTTTATTTTTTTGTGGGTCAGGTGAGGGCTGACTATTTAAAAGACATTGAAAATTGGAAGGGGTGTTTATATTGCTGTCTGAGCTGTTTTTTGTTTCTTCAAATACAAACCTGTTTTTCACATACCTAGTGGCCTTCAGTGTGAGAAGCAGCTCCATTTAGACTAGATCACTGGTAATACAGATTTGGTAATCTTGAAAAGTATGTATCTGGATCCAAGTGATTCAAACCAATTATACTATGAAAAACTGGGACAAAAGTAAGATAGATTATGTGATCCTGAATGACAAATGAAGGGATTTCAAAATCTGGATCATTTTGGTCCAGATTAAACCTTATGAACAATTGGACCCTGGAGATTAGCTTTAAAACTGTGAGATCTATAGGGTGACAGAAACAGGGGAAATAAAAAAAATGATAGAACTACTTTCATGAAACATTTATTTTCTCTGAATACTGTAATCTAATAGACTGCAGGCTTGATGTTAGGCTGAAAAATGCAACACTTTATTTTATACAAGGCAAACGTCTACGGTGTTTTAAAGATCTATATTCTAAATCTACCCATTAACACATTGTTTAGGGAATAAGCAGCCAGAAGAAATCTCAGCATTAACATGCAAAATAGAGTCATCTTCTAGTAGGTAGTGTCTTTTAGTGGTTAAGGTTTTGGATTTTAAACCCTGAGGTTGTCGGTTCAGATCATGCTACTTGGATGGGAGACCATCTAGGAACAGCTTGGGTTGCTGCTGGAAAAAGTGTTGGTGAGGCCAGCAGGGGAAGCTTATCCTGTGGTCTGAATGTGGAACTCAATGTGCCAGTGCAGTGGCGGATACACTATGCTGTAAAAACTGTGCCATCCTTCGGATGATACGTAAAACTGACGACCCGACTCTTTGTGGTCATAAAAATATCCCTGGGAATCCTTCGTAAAGACTAGGGTGTATCCCAATGTCCAGGCTAAATTGCCCACAATGGCCTAGTCAATCAGCCACCTAATCACCTCTAACTGGCTATCTCTCTCACCACTTCACCACCTAATAACTCATGTGTGGTGAGTGTATAGGTGCAAAAATAGCTCCCGTTGCATCATCCAAGTGGATGCTGCTATACATTAGTGGTGGCTGAAGTGGCTCCCCACTCATTGAAGTGCTTTGAGTAATGAGAAAAGCACTATATAAATGAAAATAATTATTATTATTGTGTCCATGAGCAAGTCATTTCACCTGCCTGTTCTCTAATTGGAAAAGCAAAGCAAATATAAGCAGTTGTTTCTCGAATGCTGTAAGTTGCCTTGGATAACGGTGTTAGCCAAATAAATAATAACAAGGCCATTACTTTACATGCCATGCCAGTAATCAGCCTCACAGTGTGTCCTTATGAGGAGAGGGGGCAAACCAAAGTTTATGAAGGTTACCCACACAAGGCTTCTGTTTTCTAGGACTGTCTCTCTAGATCTGTGCATGTGGAGCTCGTTCAGCAGACTCAATTAAATCTCACTTAAAACACACCTCATCATTCCCTTTAATCAATTTTCTCTGGAATAGTGTTCTCTAATTTGATTCTTCTTTACCAACTGCACTGATCCAATTTCCATTATATTGCCATTACAACTACTCTAGTTTAATTATCAATGCATCTTTTCTTATGTACACTTAAGCACACTTCTCCTATACCATGTATGTTCATGTCTACCTTAAAGAAAATGTTAAGTGTCTGTCTGTGTGTCCATCTGGTTGCTATGTCTCTGTCATTCTAAAAGATTGTGCATTACAAACTTTATTAGTAATAAAAGGCATTGCATTTGTCATTTCAATAGATGGCATATCACAAACACTAACACTGGTTTTACAAAACTCATACCAAATGGCATATAACATAGATAAATGCATTGCATGGTGCACTGCAAACATTAACAATGAGGTCTAGGTTGACTCCTTAGATTTCAGCTCATCTTAGCTACATTAAATGTTTCCATTTGGAAATGACTATATATATATATTTTTTTTTTTTTGCAAAATATTACATGATAGTGCTCTTTGTGATGGCCTTTATATAAAATAAGTTACGACTGAGGAAAAATGCAGGCTTCATGTGAAAGTTTAGTTATGCTCCGGTCACTGTGCTGTGATACTCCACTGCACTTCCTTCACTATACAGCAATGCACCTGCGGCACTGGCATGCTGAGTGACCTTTTCAGGGCCACACGATAAATCTGTAGCACAGACTGGACCAACAACAACACTAATCATTACCAATCACTACACTGCACAAGTTCTCTCTCCCTTCTGAGAGAGGTTATTTCGGATCTCTCAGCTTGTAGGTAATGTGTTTTTGTGATCTATTATTCACACAACATGCATATTACAATATTTGTAATACTAACACAGATTGGCAGATGTTACCTGAAAGCTGAGCCTTAAATTGAACGCCTCTCACAAGGCAAATGTGCTGAAATGATAAGCACACAGAGCAGACGCGCAGACTGCATCCATGTTACACAGAGTGTGTTATCCTTTAATGTATCTTAAAGGAATAGTTATTCATATATAAAACTCTCTAGGATAAATCCACTTAATATTACTATGCTAAGCCGTTAGAATAGAACAGAATGCCTTTTATTGTCACTAGTATACATATGTGCAATGAGATTAAAAGCACCACCTCCTGTGCAGACATATATGTAGAACACAACAAATAAATAAACAAATGGTCCAGAAAGTTGCAAAAAATTACAGAAAATATACATATGGAAAGAATAGCTAACTGTTGCACTACTGGGTTATTGCACATTATTTAAATATTGGAAAGAATAACTAACTATTGCACTACTGGATTATTGCACATTATTTAAATATTGCACAATAATGATGATCATGTGCAGTGAGTATTGGATATTGGACCCTGAGAGTAATGATATTGTACAATATACAGATATCGCAGTTATTATCAGTACCATTTAGATATTGGATATTGCACAGTTGATGGATAGAAGGAAGTCCAGGGGTTGGGGGGTTAGACTGTGTAGTCAGTGCATGTGTGAGTTTAAAATAATTATGGCTTTTGGGAAAAAACTGTTCTTGAGTCTGTTTGTCCTTGTTGTGATGCACCTGTAGCGCCTCCATGAGGGCAACAGGTCAAACAGATCAGAGCCAGGGTGGGAGCTGTCCTTGATGATGTTTTTTGCTCTGCTGAGGCAGTGGGAGGTGTAAATGTCCATCAGGGTGGGGAGAGGGCAGCCAGTGATCTTCTGTGCTGCCTTTACTACTCTCTGAAGCCTCTCTCTGTCTGCCATGGTGCAGCTGCCATACCATACTGTGATACAGTACGTCAGCAGGCTCTCTAGAAGGTCAGTAGCAAGTTGGAGTCCAGGTTGTGCTTTCTGAGGACCCTCAGGAAGTGTAACCGCTGCTGAGCCTTCTTGATGACTGCTGTAATGTTGTCTGTCCAGGAGATGTCAGCGGAGATAAGGACACTGAGAAACCGGAAGGTATGGACCCTCTCCACACACTCGCCGTAGATGTAAAGGGGGGCGATGTCGGTGCTGTGCCTCCTGAAGTCGACAATGATCTCTTTGGTTTTCCCGGTGTTCAGAGCCAGATTCTTCTTTGAACACCAGGCTGCCAACTTCAGGGCCTCCTCTCTGTAAGCTGCCTCGTCTCCCTTTGAGATGAGTCCGACCACTGTGGTGTCATCAGCAAACTTGACAATGAGGTTATTGTTGTGGGCCGGACTGCAGTCGTGGGTGTAGGGACAGTACAGGAGGGGGCTCAGCACACAGCCTTGTGGGGTACCGGTGTTCAGTATGCGAATGGAGGAGATGATTGAAAAACTTTGGTTGCATTTCTTGCATGTATAATTTGTTTTCCAGAAAATACAGCTCAAAATTGCTTAACAACAAATAACAGTATAAAATATATATATATATTAGTTCAAGGATGTAGGGTGGCGCAGAAAGTAGTGATGCTAGCTCAGAGCACCTGAACTTCAGTCTGTATTTCAGATGCCCACTCTGTAAAGTTTGCCTGTGCTTGTGAGATGTTTGATTTTGTTCATTTGAAGCACAAGCAGGTGAGGTGACTAGCTTATGGTCACACAGTGTCAGTAATGGAATTTGAATCCAAAACCTCAGAGTTTGAAGTCCCTTACCTACAATAAATAAGTAGGGCAGTGCAGATGTTAGCACTGGTAGCTCAGAGTATCTACTTCAGTCTGCATCTCAGATGCTGTCTTGGTAAAGTTTGCATGTACTTCTGAGGTTCCTTTAAAAACTATTGTTTTGCCCACAAGCCTCAAATATGTCATTACATGGACTGACAAATTCTAAAGTGTTTCCATTCACACCATTTTACACTACCTTGTGGTGGTGGTTTGGATGCAACTCTTATGGAGACCTTAAAACTTTTGAGGTAACCTTTCTGAAGTGTGGGTGTGAATGGGGTATGATAGTAGTTAATCATTCAACCCTGGACAAAGCAGTTTAGCAGGAGCAATTAGAAATAAAAATTCTACACATTCCTGCCAAAATCGCAAATTGTGTGAAATAAAAAAATTAATCCAAGATCAATACTGTCAAAACCTATTCCACCTTTATTGTAAAATTGCAATCTATACAAAGAAGGTTAAAACAAATCAGAAACTGTTTAGTGAAAAAAGGGAAACAAAATCATACAAAAACCTGGTTGCATTAGTGTGAACACCCTTTAAAAATCAAAGATGTGGCTGCATTCAGAATCGACAAATCACAATAAGTCCCATCTCAAGCAGTAGTTAGTATACACCTGACATCAGTTAAAGTGTCTCATCTGATATCCTCTTGGTTGCAACATACTCTAAAACCCATGGTCTGCAAAAAGAGTTTAAAACATGAATGGGATCTCATCATTGAAAGGTGTCAATCAAGACGGGGGTACAAAAAAAATAACCAAAGCTTTAAACGTCCAATGGAGTACACTGAAGACAGTCCTCATCAAGTGGAGAAAACAGGGCTCAATGGTGACTCTACCAAGATCAAGACATCCCTCCATGATTGATGAGCAGACAAGGAGAAAACTGCTCAGGGAGTCCATCAAGAGGTCTACAGCAACATTTAAGAAGCTGCAGGATTTTTTGTCAAGTACTAGTTGTTCCCTACATGTGACAACAATCAGTTGTATTCTTCATATGTATGGGTTGCAGGGTAGGGCAGCAAGACAAAAGCCTTTTCTCACAAAGAAAAACATTCAGCTAAACGTTCGGCTAAATTTTGCAAAAACGTATAACCAGTCTCCCGTAACCATGTGGAAAAATGCATTAATAGTCTGCTGAGACCAAGGTTGAACTATCTAGCCATAATTCCAAAAGGTTTGTTTGGTGCAAAAATAAAACAGCACATCATCAAAAGAACACTATATCCATAGTGAAGCATGGCAGAGACAGCGTCATGTTTTTGGGCTGCTTTTCTTCAGCTGGAACTGAGGCTCTAGTCAAAGTGGATGGAATCATGAATAACTCCAAGTATCTGCCTGTTTCGGCATAAAACCTTTAAGCATCTGTTAGGAAGATGAAGTTGAAGAGAAACTTTCAACAATCCAAAGCAATGGCTTCATCAAAGGAGGATCACTGATCTGGAATGGCCCAGCCAGAGCCCAGACCCTCATCCAATTGAAAATCTGTGGGGCGACCTGAAGAGAGCTGTGCACAGGAGATGCCCTCACAATTGGACAAATCTGGAATTTTCTTGCAAGGAGGAGTGGGCAAAAATCAGCAAGTCCAGATGTGCCAAACTGATAGATTCTTACCCAAAAAGACTGAGTGCTGTAATAAAATCAAAAGGTGCTTCAACCAATTATTAGTTTAGGAGGATTGCACACTAATGCAACCAGGTTTTGTATGATTGTTTTCACTAAACAGTTTGCAATAAAAGTGGAATAAGGATTGGATAGTCTATCCACAAGGCACTCCAACCTGGAAATTAATGGTGAGGGGTGGGGGTTATAATACATTGGTGAAGGTTAATGGCTAGCCTATGCTGCTTCACATTAAAGTCAGCTAATAATATACAGTACCAAAATAAAACTTTTATTGTCACAACTTTGCTGTCATTAATGGTAAACTCAGGCTTTTGTTTACTATGGTCAGGGGTCCTCAAGTTCAGTCACAGATGTCTGCAGTGAGTGCTGGTTTTTGCTCCAAAACCAATTCTCAATTAAAATCAAATTATTGTTGCTGAGCCAATTACTGTTCAAGTAACATTTTGTGTTTCATTTTCATGAACTTGCTTGTCAAGGTTCCCAACACTTACATGCATCTATCACTTTTAAACAGCTGCATTCACTACTTTGAATTGCTTCTTGTCAAATAAAATGGAGATGCAAATGATGAAAGAAACTAGCAGCTCACTGTCTAACCTGGTGTGACACCTGTGTGTGTTCATCATAACGTCTCTGTTTTAATAAAATGTTTGATTAAAAACATGAAAGAGAAAAAAGTGAAGGACTGACAATTACTAATCCGTTCCAATCCACAAATCATTTGGATAATATCTTTGGTAAAGAGAAATCTACAATATAAAAATGACATCACATGGCAGCATAAAAGCCATAGAAATGAATAACATTTGTGGCCAGGACTGTGTATTTGGGGGTATTGTGCACTGAACTGAGTCTTAGTGACGTAATAATTGATTGTAAATATTGTAAATAAACGTGTGGTGGTTGAAAAACAACATGTCCGCCTGTCTGTGTCCGGGTCGGCTCCACATCTTGCATCCATTACAAGACATACTGGTCCGTGTTCATAAGGAACAATTCGCTGTCACCAATAAGTCTTACATATACAATTATGTTTTGGGACGTACAACAAAACTGAAGCATTGCGAGAATGGCAAAATGTGTACAACCCACAAAGACAGACAGACCCAGTCAGGAAGTAAAAATCCAGGGCCTGGCATCTGATATCATTTTATGGCAGCACCAATTAGCCAAAACATTCACATGTACAGTATGTATTATATGTGTGAATTTTGTATTTATGGAAATATTAAAGTAACATTTGACAAGAATTTAAAAGTAGATAAACCCTAAGCACTGTGTCAATAGGATGTTAGATCTGAGCTGAATGCACTGTATATCTGATTGTTCTTATTAACTCATTCATGTGTAGGCCTAATAGTAACTAAACAAATTAACAGCCCATTTAGGATATCTCCCTGCCTTCTACCTGAAGTTGGCTTCCTTGATCCACAACAGGATTAGCTGGGGACATACAATCTTTAAATAGGTTATTGTTCAAAATCATGTCCAGTCCAATAAAACTATGCAAGTCTGTGACAGCATGATGCCCCACTTAATATTTTAAGTCATGAAGACGACCAAGGGTACAGATATTTGCTAAGTATTTATATGGAATTTACGTTATCAGAAATGCTGAATATGCACATTACTCATTCCTATTTTATCCATTGAATATTTATGGACTGTCCATTTTCAGACAGGTTTATCCCTTTCAGAGCCATTTCAGTTAAAGGAAGCATGACATGAGCCAGCTCTAAACCAAGCCATGTGCAGATAAGCTAAAGCAATTCAGAGGTGAACCGACAGACTGAATAGTTTTGGTCTTTCCCCATATTACCAAAAATAATAAAATATACAAAAGCCCCCAAAGCTTGAAACTTCGTTTAGACTACCTGCTGATCCACAAGCTGATGAAATGTGAATTTCAGAAAGGCAAAATGTAAAAACATCAGTGTCATCTCAAAGAAAAAGCTGTTCAACCTGATGGTGTTATAGGGTATGCTGTATAGATATGGTAAAGAAACTAATCAAACTGGTAATGAATATGCAGGATGGATAGATAGATAGATAGATAGATAGATAGATAGATAGATAGATAGATAGATAGATAGATAGATAGATAGATTTGTAATTTATGTATTAAACAAAAGTACAACAGCATCTACACATCAAATTAAACATAAACAACAAAATTAAAGAACATCACACAATAAAACTCAACCAAAGAGGGAATAAAAAATTCCATCATTCAAAAACAATACCCATTACCAATCAATAACAGATAGATATATAGATAGATAGATAGATAGATAGATAGATAGATAGATAGATAGATAGATCCCCTGTCATCCTGTGAAGTCGTGGCATTGACTACATCACTCGCTGGCTGCTTTTCGCCTAGTATCTGAAGGCCACTATTCTATCGCGCCACCCCGTGGGGAGTGCTCGATATCCAGGTGACTTTCCCCTGCGACACACGCGCTTCTTTCGCCTTGTCGTCGTGGGCTGGTGAACTAGGCATGTAGCGGAAGTTCGGTAGCGTACAAGCACGTTGTGCGGCCCCGCACTGTCTGCAGACTAGGCACTGAGAGCCACGCGGAAACCGCGATCAGATCATACAAAGCCGGATCCTCCAGGCTCCTTCAGCCTCGCCGCCTGCTCCCCGAGCACAGACAGATCGGCGTGAGGTAGTGCCCCAGAGGGGCACCGTCGAGGAAGCAGGCGCGGCACTAGACACGTTGCACTCACCTGTTTTAAACTTCAGGTCCTCGTCGCCTCCACTACTGAAGTCTCTCTGCATGGCAACAAACAGCACACCAAAGGAATTCTGGATGCCAAAGACGGAGCCGTTGCACCACATGGAAGCCAGCATGACTATCCATCCCCAGCCACCCTCAGGAGGCACAAACTCTTTCGGGGTTGTACTGCTCGGCTCCACGGACACCTTGGTGGTCACGCTCTCTTCAGTCTCGTTTAACGGGGCTTGTTCCGCCGTTTTCTTCACATCATTCTCGTCTTCGGCGTGCGACTTGTCCATCTCTTTTGTGGCTTTGGTGGGGTCATTTTCCACCAGCGGGTTGCCCTCTGTCATCTTGTGCTGTGAGTCGGAACCCCTCTGCAGGCAAACTGCATGCGAACAGGGTGATCCCTCGTGAGCTCCCCCACCGTGCTCGGGGTCAATCAGTCAAGAAGTGAGTCGTCACAGCTGAATCTAACAAATGAACAAGGTGTACACATCTACTTCTCTGTTCCTGCTCTTGGAAAGCGTCCTGATGCACGCATTGCACCGTTTCCAGGGCCGAGCGGTGAAGTCCTAGATCTTGATATTTCAATTGTACCTCCTAAGTACAAATCAGGGACCTCTTGGGCCACCAGTTCTCCTCGGTTGTGACAGCTGGTCTATGGCAATAATACATAAATAGACACATGAAAATGAGGGCGGGAACAACCGCTTGTCTTGTGATTGGACTAACCAATTGCCAATCGGAAACGCGATATCGTATTAGATGAGGAAGAGAACTTTCCTAAGTAAAAGCATTAAATCACGGCGAACGTGGAGCAGCTGGAATTGAAACTTTGCAGGATTTTAATTTTGCCTTGAACGTTCCTTTCTTTTCTTTTTAACACAGAACAACAGTATACTGTATATGCATATAATGATCTATCTATCTATCTATCTATAACTTGATGTATATAAAGTTTCATATACGCGGTAGCTTTATCACACAATAAACATAGTGTTCCACAAAAATATAAAAAACAGGAATTGAATAAAAGCTGCTACCCCGAATCCATGTCCTGAATCCATGTTAATCAGCTGTTCCTAGTGCAAGGGGTAGGCATCCCTGCCATCTTCTAGGTCCGCGGCTCTCTAATGTGCTGGGGCAACACGTTTTCATCCAGGCTGCTTTTCTCTCTTATTTTTACTGGTGTCCCTTATTTATGTCCTCCAGTACACACTCAGCATACCACCTCCTAGTGACCCCTACTTTGGCATACACAGGACCTTTCCTGTTGGCAGTATGGTACTCTCTGTTTTCTGCAGGCTGTTTGCAGGACTCAGCACTGCTCTGTGGCAACCTGGTGGTGCCCTGGAAAAACTGAAATTCTGAAAGCCCACACTATATGCAGGCATGCATCCATCCATTCATCTTTCCAATCCTCTATATCCTGAGCAGGGTCATCGGTAAGCTGGAGCCTGTCCCAGCAAGCATAGGGCACAAGGCAGGAGCAGTTTCTGTCAGTCCATCGCAGGGTGATCACACAGAAACACACAAACACCCTCACTATATTTGTGTATGTTTATAATTTATGTGTATTTATATAATATATATGAATGCATAAATGATATTTTTGTGGACCTAAACAGGATTAATTAGGTTCAATAATACAAAGTATATGACGGTTTAAATACACAGTGCAACGACATTGTGCAGCACAAACAGATCAGTCAACATAAAAATGTAAAATATCAAAATAACTAAATAATAATACTAGAATAAAGTAAGTATAAAAATATAACCACACATTAAGTAGCAAAGAGTATAAGTAGCAGCCATACAATATAATTAGCCGAGTTGTACAATGAATCAGAAAGCTGCTGTGGGTGAAGTGGCAGCAGTGCTGAAGCATTAATGAAATAAAAAAAAATAATAATGCTAATTCTATGACATTTTTTAGGTAAGGAATGTAGAGGTTTTGGGGCAATATATTTATATTCACTAAGGAGAGTGGCAACATGTTACATGATGATTGGCACATGTGAGTAAGAATTGTACTGTACTCTGTGAACATGTGATAGTAATAACTCTAGAAACCATATACTGTATTCTATGTATATGTATGTATATATATATATATAGATACAGTACATATGTATGTATATACAGTATGTTTATATTCTCTACCAAAAAATAAAGAGGAAAGACTTGTTTCAAAACCAGCATGGAAGATGCATATGGCCAACCAAGGTAAAGATTACACTAACAAGCATCACAAGAGGGAATGCACCATTCTTTCATTAAGAGGTAGCAACGGGACATCACCAGATTGTGGTGCCTCTAGGAAAGTGGCCTGATGAGAATGTTATAAAGACAAGTCTGTCAGTCATAAGAACGCTTGAATAATTTCAGTGTGGCTGAGTCATTGGGCATTACGAGGCTTGATGGTCAACTATTTGCCATCTAGACAGGACAATGGGCTGCCCCTGGTGACAGAGGATGCAGGCAGGTTTGCACACCATCATCTTGTCCAGAGATGTTGCACCTTTCCTAATCTGCTAGGATAACACCAGAGGGAATGAGCCAAGGACTTACGCACATGACTTCCCATTCACAGCATCTGATACTGTGTCTATTACTGGCATCTGGAATGGTGCCAGCATCCCACAGTCGGGAGTGTTGTTTTCTGGTATAATGTTCTCTTCATTTTTGAGTTCTCCTTCTCCCTTGAGGCTCAAGGTCATCAGGTGTGTACATGGAGAAAACATTGTCAAACATGATATTATCCCACTGAGCCTCACAAATCCTTCCGTACCGGGTTGGCCATTGTTTCTCACTTCCTCCAACTGTTACATTCCTAATGCCAGTGCATTGATCTGGGCACCCATTCTCACAAAGTCCAACTGTTTAGCCCTTCATCAGGTCACTGATTTGTTAGAACAGTTGACTAAGGTCAAAACATTTACTCCATTTACTGTAAGGGCAGTACAAGTATCTCACGAGCACAATGCTTTGACCTTGTCTAGTTACTGCTTTTCTATAGACTAATGAAAACCTAATGCTTTGTATGCCCAGCTACACTGGTTCCTTGTAGCAGTTTTCGTGCCAGCTGATCCACTGCTTCTTGATGTTGATGTAACTCAAGTTTTGTCACATAAAGTACACACCCCACTCTCTTTATATTATATATGCTAGCCAAAGGTAATGAGACTGAGACTAGCTACACAATCATAGCCCATATACTTATAATCTCTGCACCATTGCTAGACTAGTCATCCATCTTCTTTTTAGAGGCCCATCAGGAGCCTCCTTATCACTGTATACTGGATTCACCTTCAGAATACAGTGCCTTGAAAATGTATTTCTTCTCTCCCTGATGTCATCTATAAAACAATAGTCCAGACAGGTGAGCTCTATATTGAGCAGTGTTGGCTGTAATAAGATAAACTTTTAATTTCTCTCAATTGGTTCATTTAATTCAGGGGCAGTTACGTTTTCCAGCTGGTGCTAGATATATTTGTTCAAATAGATAAATGAAACAATAATGGTAGGCCAGTGTGCTGTGCGTGTTTGAATTACCCATAAGCCAACGCGAACATGTTGTATTGAGTCTTTTTTATCCAAAGCAGTTACCATGTGTCACACATGTGCGAGTCGGAGTCAACTAAAGGGCCTAAATAATGACAATTCCATGTCTGTCCAGGGGGCAGCGGGGTGCACTAACTGTCTTTCTCGATCCCTTGCAGATCATTCTTAGGATATCCCACAGGGTTCCGACATCTTTAATGACATCACTTCCACCTCTGGCACAGCTGATGACATCACTTCCAGCCCAGCCTCTGATGACATCACTTCCACTTCCAGCCCCGATGACGTCACTTTCTACACTGGCCATCTTGAATCAATATTGGAGTTCTGTTTTGGACTCAGTCGAGTGAACAACTCACAACCTTTAAAAATACCCTTTTGCAGCCAAGGCACATTATACGGCTTTATGATGTCTAAGTGTTGTTCTTGTCACACATGTAATTTTCAAATTGCCTTTAATTTTTGATTTACTCTTGTATTATCACAATTTAAAGGCAATCATAATTGATGAAATTTCTAATGCACAACAATTTACGAAAATGAATAGAAGGCTACAACAAATATGATTTTGGTGAAGTATGTTTCTGCCAAATGATTTCTAACAATTACCACCAGTTGGAGATAGATATATTTTTCAAGTTTTATCATCTAATCCTATTGGAGAACAAGCTGGGCCAAGACTTTTACCTACATGAGTTGGTGGAAATTATGAGCTAGAAGGGGACATTTCCTTTGCATCGGTCTTTACTCATATGGTAGACGGAATTATGCATGTGAATTAAATCAGTCAGTGTGCACTGGAGATGAAAACCATCTTCCAGCGGTTGCAATTTCTTTGTAACAAAATGCTGAAGTTGATGCTCACCATACTGCAAAACTTACATCTATGGAAAGCGAGATGTGCACAGTGAACAGTATTGGAAGTGGACTTGAATAATCAACCAGGCAGCATCTGCAAAATCTTTAAAGGACATGTTTGGTCTACAGAACTTAATACTTTGTGTTGGAGCCCATTATATGTTAACACAGACACAAGTGATAGAGTGCTCAATGATTCTCTGTAAAACTGAGAACACTAAACTTAATACTAATCAGAAAATGAAGCCATATATATGCTATGGATTTGAAGACTACCAGACTGGAACAATAGCCTATCTATCACAAGTTCTTGGCATGTATGCAGAAAAGTAATATATCACCTCAATTAGCACCTATTGTTTTAATTTGTACTATTGGCATGAGGAAGACAAGCAACCTTCAAATTTATCAAAAGCAATTTATCATTATTCCAGCAGAGGGTAGTACCACAAATCCACAAATCTCAAGGAGATACTTGAAACAAAGCTGTTTTCTACCCAAAACCCCAAATATTAAGATCATAAGTGTAGGTCACTTGCTCAAAGGTGATGTCTGCTTCTGGTTTATTTATCAGTGGCAATTCATACCCCACAACTCTACCTAATGTTAATGATTCATTTATGAAAGGCCGCAAGAAACCCTGTGCATCACCAAATTTAACTTCCTCGGAGAATCAAGAGCAGCAATACAGATAATTTCCCACAACATTCAGATCTTAAAGCCGCATCATCTTGATAGTGTGGCAGATCAAAATTTTACAGCAAATGATGTAGTTTTATTAGCTGAGACATGGATTTTACAGAAGGACTCCATTCAAATTCCTCAACTGGATGGAGTCATTTGTACAAATTGCTCCACAACACATAAACCTTCAAGTGAAAAAGCAAAATGGAAAATTGTTAACCTTTTAAACATATTTGAACAGGTAAACATTAAAACTTAATGCAAACATTGCCTACAGATAAAAGTGATATACTTAAACAAATGACACATAAAACTGACAAGGATGTGTCCATTTTCATAATCTAAATTAACAGAAATGCAGATTTGTCACATCAAAAAAGTAAGTTCACCCCTGCATGTATCACCACTTCAAATCCATGAAAATTAGAATCAACTGTTCCAGATTAGGTGCCAATGATTAGAACCTCCTTAGGGAGTATGCACATAAAACCTGATTTATTTAAACGGCAGATATCTAGGGGCTGGTTTTCTGTTTGTAGTTGACACGTGTGGTATCATCATGCCAAGATCAAAAGAAGTTTCTAAAGCTCCTCAGAAAGAAGGTTGTGAATATCTGAGAGTCTGGTAAGGGCTATACAAAGATCACCAAATTATTTGCAATCAGCTATTCTGCTGTAAGAAAATCATCTACAAGTGGCATAGATTTCAAACGAATGCTAATTTGTCTCGGACTGGCCAGACCAGAAAATTCAGCCCAGGAGCTGACTGTTTCATACTAAACGTGCAAGCATGTACAATCGGAAAGAGGCTGCCTGTGTGTGAAGTGTGCCAGGAAGAAGCCTTTTCTGTCCAAAAAGAGTATCCGAGCAGGAATACAGTTTACCATTGAAAAAATAGGAAAAGACCAGACTTCAAGAACAATGTGCTCTGGGTAGATTTTATGTCCACAGTAACAGTAGTCTGATTTGGTGCAAACTAAACATAGCATTTCAGAAGAATACCCTCATAGCAACTATGAAGCATAGTGGAGGGAAATGTTATGGTTAGGGGGTCATTAAGTCAACAATGACTTCTGCATCAGGTCAAAGTGCACTTAAGGAGAATGCGAGGCCATCTGTCCGAAAGCAGAAGTTGAACTGGAAATGGACCTTTCAACGTGATAATAATCTGAAGCCCACTAGCAAATCCACCAAGAGATGTTCAAAAACAGAAGAAATGAAAGGTAATGGATGAACCTAGTCAAAGTTCTAATTTGAATCCCATTGAAATGTATGTGTTTGGGCTTTGAAACAGGCAGTATGTGCAAGAAAACCCCAAAACATCTGAAAGAATTTAATACATGGGGTAGTGGTCAAAATGTTCACTGTCAGTGACTGGTGGGAAGTTATGTAAAACACCTACAAGAAATCATTTCTACTAAAGGGGCAATAACAACTCCTGAGGCCAAGGGTGCACTTACTTTTTCCCCCAGTAGACCATTGGATCTATTGGTATTTGTGTTGAATAACATGCTTGAAAGTGCAAGTTGTCCTCCTTCAGAATATGTTGAAAAAAAACCAACAATGTTCATGGGTCATACTTACTTTGTCACAGGATTGGAGGTCCTAAATATCAAACAACGAATAACAGCACATGATAGAATTTCACATCGCTTGAGTCCAAAGCTGGTATCTAGTTTAGTGACGAGTCTATTTAGGCTCGTCTTTTGCCGAATGCCATTAAAAAACTCGTATTTTATGTATCTATTACATATAACTACATTCTCTCATTACTAATGTTTTTGAATATGACAAATTGTTAGAAAATTTATTAACAAATGGTTCTCTCTCTCAGATGATATAAACAAAAATTAAAAATGCTCCACCGTTTAAACCAGTTAATGAAGTCCTAAACACATCGGACTGCTACACCAGGCGTACATTTTCTACCTTGTTGGTGCAACTCCCCTTGTTCTCCATGAGTTCACATGAAATTCCCACTTGTCTCCGAGGACATGCAGACAAATCCACTGGGAACTTGTAACTGGTCCACTGTAAGTGAGTGAAGGTCTCCTAACCAATCAGGACTTCTTTCTGATTTACTTTGCCTAAACAGATTCTAAAAACAGAGGCTAGCTGGGGGGAAAAACATATACATTTAAGAACTGAAAAACAATTAAAACTTCTCTCTGCCAGCATAAGGCCTGCTGGTTACAATACAGATCCAGAACTACAGTACTGAAAAATAATAAGCAGAATACAGAAACTGATTTACTGAAATTCATTTGGAAAGAACTTTTTCTCAGCCAAAGTTCATTAAAACGCTCCAGATTTAGAACCTCTGAACTCAGCAGGATGAAGCCACAAGATTTTTATGAGCTTTAACTGGGTGTTTTGCACTTTGAACACAGGAAAATGTGATCCAGGCGCCATCCAGCGTCCAGATGAGGCACTGTTACCATCTCATTTAAGATGAACCTGACCAAATTTACTGCAAAGAATAAGACTATAAACCAAGAACTGAGAGGAAACATTGAACAAGGTCAAAGATGGCTGAGACTTACCTGCCACAGAGATCTGTGACTCTGTTAATTGTGTTAAGCGGAATTTCTTCCAATATTAAAAAAAAATAAATAAAATTTAAATCTAAAGTCTCCCAGTATGCATGTGTAGCTGGAGGTGGAGGATGAAGTGAAAGTAGATGATGTTGTATGCTATGTGATAGGATTTACACTCCTATACCAAACATAATTCTGTTTAGTGGATGAACATCACATGGAAATATAAAGACTGTTTAAAATACAATTTGAATATTATGATGGACGAAGTCAAATAATGTTAAAAGATAGTCTTTCCCCAATCATAAATTAGCTGGGAGAATTACAATGGCCTAAATAAATATCCTTCCAAAGCTAGTTCATATTTCCAGGGCATCCCTACGCACATTAACAAAGCTTTTTTTCTTTTATCACTGACTTAAAAATAGATCATCAAAAAAATGACGCCACAGAGATCTAAGGCAGAAAGCAGCATTGGCACTACGTAACTTTTCGTTTTACTGCTGGCTGCAAATTAACATTCTGAAAACGACAGAAATCTAAGAATCTTCAGTATACTGGCTTGGCTTGTAATGGAAAAGAAGTGCTGTTCTCAATATTCTAAATGCGCTCTGCTCACCAGAGAACATTAAATATGGTCAATTTATTAGAAACCTAAACATCCACTAATTACTACTAAATATGGAATGAATGTAAGGACATATTACAAGGTAGAGAAGTTCTAATCTTTTGCCCCTATACATGATCATCACCTAATTCTACCTTCTGCAAGCTATGCTGTGCTCAATGTACGGAAGATACTTGGGGCTGCAACACTTGGAGATCACCATATTGAAAATACGGTTGTGTTCAACAAAATAGCAGTGCACTAAAAAGGTCCATAAAATGAAATACTTTGCAATAGTTTTTTATTTCCATATTTTAAATGTAGTAGAAACATTATACATTCAATTCTAAATCAAAGCATTAACCAATTTTATCAAGTCTGTGTTATTCATTTACAGGAAGCAAAGAAAATGAATATTAATCTGTTCAACAAAACAACAGTGTTGACATTTTTCTCTTCAAACTCAACTTCTCTTCAGGTTCCTGTGAATGTTTGGGTTTTGCTTCAGAAACTGCATTTTTAATGTCACTCCATAAGTTTTTAACGAGCTTGAGGTCAGGCAGCTGAGCTGGCCACTCCATTACCTAACCCCTTTGAGTCATTCTTGCGTGTTTGGGGTTGTTATCTTGTTGAAACACCCATCTCAGGGGCATTTCCTCTTCAGCATATGGTAACATTATCTCTTCAAGTATTTTGATGTATTCAAACTGATCTATTATCCCGTGTATACGATAAATACACCCAGCACCGTAACATGAAAAACATCCCCATAGTAGGATTTCTGCTCCACCATGCGTCACTGTCTTCACAGTGAATGGCTTGGTCATCTGACATACTGTTTATGACCACTAGACCCAAAACGAACAATTTCACTTTCATCGGTCCACAGAATATTATGTCATTTCTCTTTGGGTCAATCGATTTGTTCCTTGGCAAATTCTAATCGATTCTGCACATGCCGTTTCTTCAGCAATGTTTGATAGCTTAGCTTCGCTCAAACGTCTTCCAACAGTAACAGTATTTAATTTACTAGCAATTTACTCATTTTAGATCATCTTTGATCTTTCTGGAGGTGATGCTGGGCTGAATCCTTGCCATTCTGATTATTCTTCAATCCATTTTAACAGTAGCTGCCAGTTTTCTTTCACGTGTTTGTTTTTTTTTTTTTTTTAAAGCATTTAAGATTTTAGCTGTGTATCCTGTAATTTGTTGCACTTCTTTATACGGTTTCCCCTCTTCAATAAACTTTTTAATCAATTTATGTTGTTCAACCGAACTCTGTTTGGAGTAATTCAGAAGGAAATATATTTTTTATTACAATGTGGGGAAAAGTTGCTTCCCTTCTTCTTTATAAAGGACAATTAATGACACCCGTGTTTTTCACAGAATGAATGAATTCTCTAATTAAACTTCACACTACTATTATTTTGAACACAATGCATGAGTCAATTACTCAAAATAAGCAGCATGCATGTCATGACAGCTGGGTCTGTTGTTTTTCTGTTACTCTACTACATCAACAAGTAAATTATTTGCCATGCAGAAATATCACTACTACTAATAACTGGTTTATCTGATTACTGATGTGGCACTGCTATCTTTTGAAACAATTGTATTTTTGCATCTTTTGAACAATTACTCTCCAAATTTAATCTTGCACCTATGCACATTTTTCTTATGTATAAAAACGTTGTAGCCTACCCAGTTTCCTTCACCTCTCACCCGTATTTATCCCCGAGGCTGTACTGGCTAATGTGGGTGAAGATTCTGACATCTCCGGAATATAAAAACCAAAATGACCCTTTAATGGGACACATTGGGAAAGGGAGTTCGCAACTGGAATTTCTGAAACAGAAGGGAACTCATTCTAATTCAATATGTGCCATATACACTATAAATGAACTAAAAACACTTCCTCATTCACACATATTTTGTTAAATTGTCTAAGCCCCAACAAAGATTGTATATGCTTAAATCACTATGGGAAAAAAGTTTTTGCTTATTTCTTGTACAGGCATTGCTTTAAAATAACTCCTAATGCTTTGATAGCATTATTTGGATTAACACCAGATGGGATTAAAGTGCGCTATAAGAGATTGCTTATATTATCCTCTATCACACTTCTAGCATGAAGACTTATTTAGCTCAACTAAAAGAATCCTAATCCACCATCTATAACTCTGTGGGAAAGAAACGTACTATATTATAGCAAATTGGAAAAAATCAATTTTCTCTATAAGAGGATTTGTTCAGAACTTTTTCAAAATATGGCAAAGAACTCATTAATGTAAGTCTAAAATAAGCTCACCAGACCTTTCCTTAATGTTCTTACTCCACTTGCTGTTTTGTCATAAATTTTAGGCAGGGCTTTCTATTTGTACTGCTCTCAGTTTTCCTTTTGGTGGGGGTTGAATGCCAAGTACTTTTCTTTGGATTAATTTTGAAGCATTCTGTTGTATTTGCTATGTTAATTGGATTTGTTTGATTTGGTTGTTGTAATGTTTTGATTTCAGATTGGGAGGGCCTCAGCGATCTTGCCCAGGAACTTTTCGCATTCCCGGTACGTTGGCCATTGGCACTCTCGCCTTTAGATTCAGCTCAGCACATATTAGGATTAAAACATAAAACTTGTAGTAAAATATGGAAATTCATTACTATACTACTAAACGGTTAAATCTTTGGCTATTGTGCAGCAGCCATACTTGATTCTATGATTCTGCATTTTGAGCTGCAATGTCTTTATCTTTAGTACCGTGTATCCCATACAAAGAAATATAAAGTTAGAACCACTGTTCGGCCACGTGTTATATATTCCACTTTAAATATTAAAAATGCTACAAGTTCTAGCTCCAGTGAATCATATACTTGAAGGTGTCAGTGAAAATAAAGGGGCTATAAGAAAGCTAGGAAGCATTTCTTCACACAAATCATTCTTAGAATCGAACAAATGATGTGGGCACCTCAAACTGTAAGGTACTCCGACAACTCGGCTAACAACAATCAAACAAGTCTTTTGTATGTTTTCTATTCTGATGGTGGCATAAATTCATCTGTTTGCAAAAACAAATAGAAAGTGGCGCTACTTCTTCATAAGTTTCAAATTGAAAAGATGCATTAGGCATTAAAGAGCAACAAGTGAGCGAGGAAAACTAACAGAAAAACATCAATAGTGACACCATACATAATATATCGGTATAAAATATAAGTTTGCCCTATACATTTGTACTTTATCATTAATCAGAATTATTTTAAACATGTGCTTTAGCACTATGGATGTTAAAGGTAAAATTATTAGATACATGTGCCAATGAATGGGAGAATACCAGATGATAGAAATGAACAAAACAAAGATTAAGGTGGCTGTTTAAATTGTCTGTGGGTACATAATGTTATCGAATATGTTTTATTAGACAGAATTTCAGAGCATGCACCAATACAGCACATTTTATTATTCATTCATTCATTCATTTTCCAAACCACTGAATCCAAACACAGGGTCACGGGGGTCTGCTGGAGCCAGTCCCAGCCAACACAGGGCACAAGGCAGGAACCAATCCTGGGCAGGGTGCCAACCCACCGCAGGACACACACACACACACACACACACACACACACACACACTAGGGCCAATTTAGAATCGCCAATCCACCTAACCTGCATGTCTTTGGACTGTGGGAGGAAACCCACGTAGACACGGGGAGAACATGCAAACTCCACGCAGGGAGGCCCTGGGAAGTAGTGATGGGTCGTTCTTGAACGATTCGTTCATTTTGAACGAATCTTAAATGTGACTCGGGAAGAACGAGTCGTCTCGTGAGAGTGATTCGTTCAGTCGCGAATGCGCATTTGCACAACTTCCTATAGTTTCTGTATTGGAATCGATTCACCTGTTTCGAGTCTTCGGGTTTTTTGAGTCATTCGTTCATCACGTGACAGCCCCATAAGCTTAACCAACTCAGTCTGAGCCGGAAACAGAATTGATTAGTTCATCACTCGAGTCTTCAGGTTTGAGTCGTTTGATCATTACGTGACAGCCCCATAAGCTTAACCTATGCAGTCTGAGCCGGAAAGAGAATTAAACGAATTGACTCGAAAAAAGATTCGTTCATTTTGCTGAACGAGAATCAAAGGTCAGAGTTGGTAAAATGATCCGAACTTCCCATCACTACTGGGAAGTGAACCCAGGTCTCCTAACTGCAAGGCAGCAGCGCTACCAGTGCGCCACCGTGTCGCCCCACATTTTATTAGGTCACATAAAATTTTAGTGTCCTATTCTACCATATGTTAAGAGGAGAAACTAATATTTATCTAAAGAAAAAGAATTAGACAAAATAAAATAAAATGTTTTTATTATCTTTCAGAGAAGGATTCTAGAAAATAGCATTTGTTGGTTGTTTTTACATATCAGCATAAAGCAACATCATTTCTACTACATTATCAACTGCAGTACTTTATCTTTTAATCCAAAAAAGTAACAAACATGTTCTGTTCCCCATAGGCTGTTTCAGATATAACACATTCCAAACAAATTATAGTGTACCATATTATATTTTAAGCTTACCGTGTGTGTCAATACTTGAGTAGTTACCATTCATAGACATGCCATAAATCAAGACAGATAGGAAAATCACATTTTTTTGGCTGTGATCTAAGCGGTTTAGATCCTCTTTTTGTCACCATTCACTGGCAGGCAAAAAAGTACTGCTCGTCAATAAAGTCCCATTAAAGTAACAGTTTTTAGTCGGATTTTGCCTTTTTTGGTGAACTCTGCTCTTCTTCTGTGACTTCTCCACGACGTTTTCTTAATCCTTTCATTTTTCTTGTTTGTAATTTGCTCAGATCCTGTTTCTGCATGTGTAACCGTCCATATTTTGTTCCAAAGGAATCATGGGAAATATTCTTCTTCTTCTTTGGCTAAAAAATAATAAAAAAACACCATTAGATTAGGTAAAGTGAAAACCTGAATGATGTTAATACTTCTCACCTAACACTTTATTGACCTTTCTTTTTCAAGAAGAAACCAAATTTATTTGTCTATTTGGTCGTCATTTTTTGTTTTATTAAATTAATATCTTATTTTAATTGGAAATTCATATATACAGGAAATACAGATAAAACTCAATCTGTTAGTGTTAAAAGCAAAAATCAAAGCTTAAATAATTACAACTACTAAGGTATTTAACATGCAATGGCATTTCTACTGTAGGTTTATTTTGTGGCATTTTGCTCTTTAGTTCTAATGCTTTCAAAAACTGATCTTTGTAATAATAGATACATTTTTAAATCAAAGTTAAAAAAAATCTCCAAAAAAGTTTGTATCGATCATTAGGGGTGGGAATTTCAAGGAAATTTGTGATAATTATATTTATGATGATATACACAAAGAAAAAAAAAAATATTGTCACCTAATAAAGTTGATATCAAAGTTGTAAACAAAAAGTAACAATCCAAACAAACAAACACTCAGTCAAAATGTCAACACTCACTGCTTATAAAAAAACAACAGTGGCCTTGCTTCCTTTTTTTTTTTTTTGGATTATCATTAAATAATGTAGAATACAGTGCTAGACCTGTTGCATTGCCTCCAATTTCTTGTGTATACATAAAATGGATATACCATGAAATGCGGCAAGTCAGAATGTCACTGCTGGACCTGTACAAGTAAACACTTTTAAGAGTTAACTAGCCATCCTTGTCAAAAGTTCACAATAAACTATTTACAATCTTATAAGCTTCATTCAGTACCTCTATTAGGGCTTATGGGCCCACACACACACGGCTACCTGAACACAAGCTCACAAAGGTGATGAACAACAACAGTGCCTTCAATAAATATTTTATATTTATATTCGTAGCAGCAAAAAAGTGAAATTGCCGGTGTGTGCTAAGGTTTATATTAACATTTTTTATGTTCGGTTAATTTGAAGATATGTTAAATCATAGTTTAAGATTAGTTAATGCATTAGGAAACAGGGGTAGATAATGATTCAGGGTTAATGGGGCATCGTTTCTGTAAGAAGTGGAACTGGGTTGCAGGGGTTATTGGGAACTATGAAACATTGAAAGTGTGTGTGTAGATTGGTAAAACAGATGAAACACGCGATTATTTTACCGAGCACCTATGGCCACGAGCTTTGGGTAGTGACTGAAAGAGCAAGATCGCGGATACAAGCGGCCGAAATGAGTTTTCTCCACAGGGTGGCTAGACTTTCCCTTACAGATAGGGTGAGGAGTGCAGTTATCCTGGTGAGACTCGGAGTAGAGTTGCTGCTCCTCCGCATTGAGAGGAGTCAGTTGAGGTGGTTTGGGCATCTGGTTAGGATGCCACCTGGGGGTGTTCCAGGTATGTCCCACTGGGAGAAGGCCACAGGGCAGACCCAGGACACGCTGAAGGGATTATATCTCTCGGCTGGATATTAACAAAAGTAACACGAAGTGAACAGCTCATATGGAAGCGCTTAGGAATACCTTCATTGGAGGAGGAAACCCAGCACTTTCTCTTTTGTGATGCACTGAGCGTAGTCTGGTCTCTCTCTCTCTAACACATCCCAAATGGCAGCTCACCGGCACGCCAACAGTAGTAGCTGCTACGCTACCAAGTATAATACTAGCAGTTATACGCACCACTTATTTTTGTAGTTTATACTTGGCTAAAATCTCTGAACTAATGCTTTTGTGACTGTGAACAATGAAAAGAGCCTAAAGAATGCAATTGACATCAAAGAACTGAGGTAGTGGATGAGTCAGAATATTCAAATAAATATGACTACACACTAACTGGTATGTCCCCAGGATATACTGTATGTGAATATATAAAGGTCGACAGTACCATCTGTTAGCTACAGGGCAGATGCATTGGATTACTTCAACAGAAAGGAAATGTTCTCCAGTGTGGTCTAATGACAAACAATCATGTAAAAAAAAAAACAAAAAAAAAACAAAAAAACATGTGTGGTTGGGCCTACCGTTACTCAATGTAGTGAAAAAACAAATTAAATGTAAGATATGTAATGTTACATTTGAATATTAAAAACCAACAGCAATGGTTTGTCACAGGAATGTAAAAAATGTAACCATGAGTGAAACACAAGATGGGCAGACAAATGTCAAAAGAACGAGGTGACTTTACTATGACGCAACATTCAGAGGGTGTGATGGCTCTCACACCAATGTGGTTATCAAGTATGTATAGTTTATAAGCATTGTTCATGATTTTTCAGCTTCACTGTTATTACCGTAATGATTTACTGGAACAGACAGAAATTGTTAACTAACTCAGTTTGTAAATGAAGTTTAGACTATTCTAAGTTTAATAACAAGCTGAAATATAAGAGTCAAAAGGTTACTTTAAATAATTATGCTAACCAGATATTGGAGTAAACAGCTTTCTGTTTATTTTTTCAAATATTCTTGTCCTCGTATTTTCAATACAACTTCCTACTTTTTTAAGGAAATTATTTTTTGTAACATTGTTTACAATGTTTACATATCTAGATAGCATGAATTCAGAAGTTCCCATGTGAGGTATAAAACACACAAAATAATATTAATAAGTATATGTTTGTAAAATGTCACAGGGCGAGAACAACAACATAAGGCTGAATATGACAGGTGCCTAATGATCGTATTCACATACAGAGTTTTAATCGGAGTACATTTTGGAGACAGCGAATTGAAATAAATGTTTGGAACATTTGGAGTGGAACTAGACCATGTTTTGATTGATAAGTGCAATTTATTGATAGCAGATTTCCTTTCGTCACCTTTCGTAAGTTGCAAGGTTGAGCTGCCGATCGGGCTTCTTGCTTCAACACATCCTAAAGATGTTTGAATGGATTGTCATTTGGGTAGTTTGGAGGCCAGGGCAACACCTTAAGTTCTTTGTGCTCCTCACAACATTTTCAAACAATTCTTATAGTATGGCAGAGTGCATGATCTTGCTGAAAGATGCCATCTCTATTGGAAAATACCATTGCAATGATGTGGTGTATCTAGTCTGTAAAAATGTTTAGGTAGGTGGTATACATCAAATTAACATCCACATGAATACCCAGATTCATGGTTTCTCAGCAAAATGTTGCCCAAAGGATCACACTCCCTCTACTGCCTTGTCCTTTTCCTAGAGTATCCTGGTGCGATCTATTCCTCCTGTAACCGATGCACACATCATACCTGTCCATCTATATGACACACCAGAAAATGAGATTCACAGGACCAGACAACCTTCTTCCATTGATCTAGGGCCCAGTTTCAACCGTGGACAAGGGTTAGCATGGTTCATGACACATTACACCCGTAACTATCTGCCTTTTGTGCCACAGTAGCCCTTCTGTTGTTTCACACCTGACAGGATAACCTATACTGACCACTTGCATTGCCAAGTCTTTGCTGTAGTTTATGGCTTTTCCCCTCTCATAACACTGTCAGTATGTACTCGCCACAACTGACCATGTGCAACCCTTGGAAATGAGCTTACCCAGTTGTCTGGCCACAACTATTTGGCCATAATAAAAGTCACTCAGGTCTTTACGCCTGCCCATATCTTCTGCATTCAACACATTAACTATGGGTACCTAATATCAGCTTACCGTCCAATATTTTTCTGACACTGATGTACATTATCATTACGAAACACTTCACTTTGTTTGCTCCATATGTGACTGGTCATAATATTTTGGCTCATCACTGTAAATGGAAATGTTGAGTATATACACACCAGCAATGGAGTCCACTATACCATTTGTATAAAGAGATAATCTTTTATGAATCTTTCCTTAACAATTTCTTAAACTTTTGGATGCTTAAGCAAACTTAATGAGTTTAATAGCACAATAAAACTAAGGTCAAGGGGCAGCCCTGGTTTCATGTTCTAAACTGAAATAGTTAAAGGTTAACCAGTTTGATCTTGCAAGAACTTTCTGTATTTGTTTATTACATGTTGAATCAGAACCTAACCTTCAATGTTAATCAAAGAATAACTACCTAATTTTAATTTAACAAAATACTGCACCGGTCAATTTCAAAGAGCTATTTCAAAAAAGTAAATGCATTATAGAGGCCTACAAGAACACCCCTCACATTTAGTAATGTAAATTGGCATTTTCACTTCTATTATTACTAATGTAGTGGCATGGATATACAACAATTACAATTTATACACTGTACGGAGTTTATTTTGCTCTATTCTTTTATTCCTTTCAAAAGGAAAAGAAAAACTGCAGGTTATACAATGGAACTGTGTGGTCATAAACTAATGCAGGTATAGCTAAAAACATGCAAATCACATGGTGTGTCTGTTTAACTAATGAAAGAGAGGAAATGGAACACCTGACCAGACAGTATCTCCTGATGGTTGTAGTTAAGACTTAAGTCGGTTAAAATAATCTATTGTGTATTCTAAGTAATTGAACATCACAAAGAGTCTTAAATGTGTATCACAAAGCACTGCTGTGTCACACAGCTATACAAATATGTACATCTGTGTGTGTGTGTCTCTCAAGGTACACTACATCTGCTTTGAAGGCCAACACATTCATATCTGGTAGATTTTTTTTCTTACTTATTGTAACTCTAGGTAAACATATATAGTAAAACAAGAGACCATTAAGTGTTTAAAATAGGTCTTAGAAAGTTAACATATTCATTTTGACAATGGACCCTTGACTTACGAACTCAATTCGTTCGCGAGGGCTGGTTGTAACTAAAGTTTGTTGTAAGCCAAGACTATTTTTCCCATAAGAAATAATGGAAATACCCATAATGCGCTCCGAACCTCCCGCAGCAACACTTACTTAACCTTTTCATAATAAAAAAGGGTTGTATAATGTGCATAATTTACCAAAACACCAATAATTTTTCTAATGTACTAACCAAAAAGTTATAAAAAGTGCCTAGCCTACCAGAAACAACAATTTCATATTCTATTCACCATTTAATTTGACATCTTTGGGCTGCAGGAAGGGAGGAGGAGGAGAATGAAACGGAAGGTGGTTATTGTTTAGAAGGAGCCTCCTTATGCAAATCTTTTCTTTGTAAAATTGTCGAGATGGTGGATTTCGACATGCTGTACATATTAGCGAGATCGGTCATGAACACCACTCTCATATTTCCGCACAATTTCCTTCTTCGTTTCGATTGTGATCGTTGTTTCTCAAGTTAATAATGACAGTAGTCGAGCACTCAGTTCAAAGCTGGTCGTGTTGTTAACTGCTGTAATAATATACTCCAAAGCAAGCCGGTGCTGACTCAGCCTGATGACATCATCATGTGCAGCGCCAGCCCGCTAGCTAACATCCCTTAACAATCGCTTTCTTTACCTTCGTTACCTTCTCTTCCTTCCTTAGCAATTATGCATCTTGCTTGCCATGGTCTTAGTAAATTATATATATAGATAAATCACTGCACTGACCGAAATTATGTCCACAAACACATGTATCTGGGCTCCAAATGACACTTACAAATGCTCTCGGCTGTTTGTTTACAATCGCACAAGTGGATACATGTGACCGCATTCGGGTCGTAACGCAAGATGTTGGTCGTAAATCAAAACAAAAATTTTGGTCGTAAATCAAGTTGTTCGTATGTCAGGCTGGTCGTATGTCATGGGTCGACTGTAAATGTGGCCAGTTTTATGTGTTAAAAAAATATTGTTGCATCCAGGACAGGCAGTGAGGCAATCATCTCATACTGGTGTTCATATTCTTGATTTATACATACTGACTTAGGTGCAAGGAAGTGGGAGGAAAGGGGAGAGGAAGAGGGGTTTAGGGCAGTCCTGATGCAATGCTAGAGAAAAGTCCCAAATGTATAAATATAGTGCCCTTTTTTCCCCATTTCATGTTTCTGTAATAAGATTGACTCAATGCCATACCATGCAAGTGCAAAATAATTAATCTCTGAGTGGCACCAAAACCACTGGCTAGCTCTCATTGCGCACCATTTGAAACACAATTGTTTAGAGTATAACTATAAAGTCGCTGATGGTGAACAATTAAGGATGGTATTTGTAGAGTTTTAACACAAGTTTTACTCAATGCCCATTTAACAGATGCTTATTTTAATTATGCCAGCCTTTAACAGTGCATTTAAAGTCTACAGTTTTTTCAATCGCTTAATCTTACTTTGAAACGTCTGTGTCTCATATGCCATACCAATCTGACTATTAATACATTGGCCTTGTTTCTTTTATTGCCTTCTTTTTAACTTGCCTTTTAGGAAGGCATTCAAATTCAGGTTGTACTTGCTCAAGTAGTATTTTGTTAAAATGACAGGTTTCAGGTCATTGTTTAAGTTTAAACTATGCCAAACATTTTTTTAAAAATTCTTTTGGGCTGACACTACATTAATTTTGCAATTCAATGTATTATTACCTTCATGACTTATGTGTTTATTTTATGATTACATGTTTTAATGATAGATGTAATTAATCATGCTTAATTCCATACAATAATACGATTAATTTTTTTTTTAAATTGATTCCAGGCCCTAGTTTAAAACAAAACCTAACACTACACTGAAGATGGAAGTATAGCTTCAGAACTTCACAAATCCCATCTCTTACTTACAGGAAATGTGAAACTCAGTATGAAGGTATTCAACTTAGTTACATTATAAAGTGTTCTAATTAAGAAAAAAATTAAAGACGCAAATACAAACCACACACCTACTTTTGAGACATCAACGTAGCACACTATTATGGCTGAGAAACAATTAGCTATGCATAACTATGAAAGCATTCATTCATCCATTTTCTGAACCTGCTTTTTTAGTGTTTGAGGAACCACGCCCTGCTCTGGAAGCACAAGCTGCAAGATAGGTACCAATCAAAGATATGCATATCACACAACACTTGTGTACTCAGATTGAGTCAGTTTAGGATCACCACACTACCTAACCTGAATATGATTGGAATGTCAGAGGAAAATGGGAAAACCTGAAGCAAAACCCATGCAAACAACATAAAGAACATACAAACACCACACCGTGACTGAGCTGGGAGTTTGTAAAGCAGCAAAGATAACCACTATATTTCCCTTCTAGAAAAACACACTTTTTAAAAACCAGCACCAATATTTACAAGTTAATACTAGAACTGTACAGGTTATTGTAATACCAAGACAAAGAACTAATAACATAAGCAACACAAAATTACGCATTTAAATATTTTCTTTATCACTGTATGACAGGTGGCCATGGCCATTACCCGGACGGGATGCCAGCTGGATGGAAGAACCGGGGAAGGAAGCAACTGCGACGGCACTACCTCCCCAGGGACTCTAGAGGGCAGCCCTCCTGGGTGGCTGTGACACCACGAATTCCTGCAGGACACGTTGGGAGTTGGAGTTTGGTGCAGCCCTGTTGGGTTCCGTGATGGCCGCCAGGGGGAGCAGCAGAGCCTTACCTTGAACTTCCATCACACCTGGGAGTGATTCCACGTAATGCTAAAAAGCCACCAGAAGCACTCCCAGGAGCAAAAAAGGGGCCACCTCACTCCACTGAAGGAGCCAGAGACAGGAGGAGGTGGATGAAGCTTGCTGGGAGAGGAGTGACAAAGAGAAGAGAAAGACTATGCTTTGGTGCTTATTTGTAGTGTTCTGCTGTGGGGAGTGAGGGAAAAGCACTTCCCCACGTAAAAGAAAAGTGTGTTGTGTGCTGTACTATTGCCTGTCTGTGATGGGTTAGGGCAGCTGTAAGCGCCCTGGTTGTCCACACGGATGAACATGCAAGTACGAATTACATCATACTCTGCACATGAGAACACAACTCGCTGCTAAAGACTGTGTGCTAATTGTTTATATTAATAATTCAGAATCACCTATTTCACTACAACCAGTAGAATAACACTGGTAGCACTGCTAATTGATGTCAACAAATTAGTCAAGTAAGATTTAAATAAATAAGTAGGTTTAGACTGTCCAGAGGCATGATGGGAGTAAATATCCAAAAATAATTCCCAGATGACCAATAATTACAGAAAAAGCAACACCTTACCTTCAGCTGTTTAGGTTGTTTGTGCGCCTTCTTATATAAATCATCTGATGCTAAATGAACACGACGTAAATTGAAGTCAAATGATGGGCCGATTTCTTCAAGCTCTATCCTTGGTGTACGACATCCTGATTTCTTTAACAAAACCCTTCAAAAATAAACATTATATGGAAAAATATTCTTAAGTGGGTCCGCAGTACTTGCAGCGTGTGTTACAACACATGGCATTGTACAGATGCATTCACACATTGTAGCCATTTAAAATCATGACAGTAGTCTTTCTGCAGTTCACAGATCTAATACAACACTACTTCACTATCCTTGCAGTTGTGGAAGATATCAAGCCAAAAATTAAAATATGTAAAATAAGTATTGGTACTCTAGAAGAGGACACTATATTTGAAGAATAAAACTTTGCATATGAGAAAGTGTTACAAAAAAGCATAACAAAACCATTAGATATCTGTCGTTTTATGGTTAAGGTCAGGGCTGGGTTTGGTTTGTTTGTTAAAATTATAATCTTTCATTAACCTCACGTTGTTCCAGTGTGGTGCCGAGGTGTTACCTGCTGCACTAGGGTCCCAATCCTGGTGGTTTGGTGGGTGCAGCAATATGCTTACATTTTTGCAGAAACAATGTAATTGAATCTTCTAGATAAAATATATAGGATTGACACATTCGTATTAAATGCACTGATTTGTTAAAACCACCATCTGCCTGAAGGCTGTCAAGTGGAGAATTTTCTAAACAGTAGCAATTAAACCAACCTAGAACATATTTTACATGTCAAGAGTCAAGAGTTTACTAGTGTTACAAACACATATATATTGTATATGAACATGACTGACAGCTACTTAATATGAAGAAATATATTTCACCATAAGTACATAAACAATAGGAAATACCAACATGTGTAATAGATTTGGATCTTGGAAAGCTAATGTTAGTTGAACCCATATTTGCTTATAAAAGTCATTAATGGTGATAAAAATTTAATTCATTGTTATATCCTAAAAATACCATATGGAAATGGAGTTACTAACAAAATCCAAAATATGACATTAACTGTATATTAAGTAAAATTAATCAATTTTGAAATAAATAATTAAGAGTAAATTTATGAAATTTCAAGCTGCAGCTACACATGGATATGTCTATTTAACATTTGTATATTTTCTCCTTACAGAGGGTATAATCTGATCAGGTCATATTGTTATATGAGATAGACCTGAAAGTTTTATGTTGGGGGCTTAGCAGGGAACGGATGTGGATAATAGTAGGTCAGGTGTTTATAAAGTGGGGCACACAAGCATACAGTGCATCTGGAAAGTATTCACAGCGCATCACTTTTTCCACATTTTCTTATGTTACAGCCTTATTCCAAACTGGATTAAATTCATTTTTTTCCTCAGAATTCTACACACAGCACCCCATAATGACAACGTGAAAAAAGTTTACTTGAGGTTTTTGCAAATGTATTAATAATAAAAAAACTATTCACAGCCTTTGCTCAATACTTTGTCGATGCACCTTTGGCAGCAATTACAGCCTCAAGTCTTTTGAATATGATGCCACAAGCTTGGCACACCTATCCTTGGCCAGTATCGCCCATTCCTCTTTGAGGCATCTCTCAAGCTCCATCAGGTTGGATGGGAAGCGTCGGTGCACAGCCATTTTAAGATATCTCCAGAGATGTTCAACCAGACAGAGTTGTCCTGAAGCCACTCCTTTGATACCTTGGCTGTGTGCTTAGGGTCGTTGTCCTGCTGAAAGATGAACCATCGCCCCAGTCTGAGGTCAAGAGCGCTCTGGAGCAGGTTTTCACCCAGGATGTCTCTGTATATTGCTGCAGTTATCTTTCCCTTTATCCTGACTAGTCTCCCAGTTCCTGCTGCTGAAAAACATCCCCACAGCATGATGCTGTCACCACCATGCTTCACTGTAGGGATGGTATTGGCCTGATGATGAGCAGTGCCTGGTTTCCTCCAAATGTGATGCCTGGCATTCACACCAAAGAGTTCAATCTTTGTCTCATCAGACCAGAGAATTTTGTTTCTCATGGTCTGAGAGTCCTTCAGGTGCCTTTTGGCAAACTCCAGGCGGGCTGCCATGTGCCTTTTACTAAGGAGTGGTTTCCGTCGGGTCACTCTACCATACAGGCCTGATTGGTGGATTGCTGCAGAGATGGTTGTCCTTCTGGAAGGTTCTTCTCTCTCCACAGAGGACCTCTGGAGCTCTGACAGTGACCATCGGGATCTTGGTCACTTCCCTGACTAAGGCCCTTCTACCCTGATCGCTCAGTTTAGATGGCCAGCCAGCTCTAGGAAGAGTCCTGGTGGTTTTGAACGTCTTCCACTTATGGATGATGGAGGCCACTGTGCTCATTGGGACCTTCAAAGCAGCAGAAATTTTTCTGTAACCTTCCCCAGATTTGTGCCTCAAGATAATCCTGTCTCAGAGGTCTAGACAATTCCTTTGACTTCATGCTTGGTTTGTGCTCTGACATGAACTTTCAACTGTGGGACCTTATATAGACAGGTGTGTGCCTTTTCAAATCATGTCCAATCAACTGAATTTACCACAGGTGGACTCCAATTAAGCTGCAGAAACATATCAAGGATGATCAGGGGAAACAGGATGCACCTGAGCTCAGTTCTGAGCTTCATGGCAAAGGCTGTGAATACTTATGTACATGTGCTTTCTCAATTTTTTTATTTTTAATACATTTTCAAAAACCTTAAGCAAACATTTTTCACATTGTCATTATGGTGTGTTGTGTGTAGAATTCTGAGGAAAAAAATGAATTTAATCCATTTTGGAATAACGCTGTAACATAACAAAATGTGGAAAAAGTGATGCGCTGTGAATACTTTCCGGACGCACTGTATGTCTAATCAAACATTACATCATTTAATTTTGCATTAAGTAGTGTTAATGCCTTCTGTCTTTAGCTCCACACATAAAAGTAATAATTTGTAGGAATATTACTGACAAGTCTGATGTTGTCAGCATAAAGGTTTGCATCTGGATTTAAGAACCAGCATGTAATACAAGAAAAAATAACATCAAAATTGTCTCTCAACACTTGCATCCATAATACATTTATCATTTTTGAATTCTATATACCTGTGGAGTTACATGTTTTGTAATAAGCATAACTGATATTTTAAATAAGCAATATATTTTCTCAGCAAGTTAATAATGCAACAAGAAAACACTGCAATTAACTTCAAATTCTTCTCATGTAGTACTACAAATGATGAAGAGTTCAGAGTTTTCACTCAGTCAAAAATGGGATGTTGTATAAACTAACAAAGCACAATAACAAATGATTCTGCAACATATACCTGTAACTTCTTAAAAAGATTTTTCCATCCAGTGCTGTAAAGTGCAAAACATGCTCCAGTCCAGACAAACGAACACAAGGCACTGTTGGTCCTCTGAAGAAATCTGAAATATAAAATATTATCCATACAAATAAGTAAATGAAACAGTATACATTTAATTACAGGAAACTTTAAAAAAACGTAAAGGTGCAAACTGTTAGCTGCTTCAGATTCTCCAAGGTACATATATAAAAACGCTGGGCTGATACCATAACAATGAGGTCATAGTTTCAAACAATAAATAAATAGAAAACTCCAACTTTTGATTGTTGAAAGCACCAATTGGTGCCATTACAGTGGGCATGGCAACATAACAATACAATGATGAAAGACTATCCAAAAGGTCATTGTATTTGCACAGGAAGATCAGAAGAGGTATTGCCTCAGTGATTCTCTCCTCCACTCCTTCCTACTTTAGGGCTGCGAATCGATTAAAAAAATAAATTAATTGCATAATTGTATGGAATTAAAAGTGATTAATCACATCTAACATTAAAACATACAAACATAAAATACATAAATCATGAAGTAAATATACACTGAATCACAAAATCAATGCAGAATCAATACAAAGGAATTTTAAAAAAATTAATAGCATAGTTTAAACTTAAACAATGACCTGAAACTTGTATTTTTAACAAAATACTACTTGAGCAAGTACAACATGAATATGAATGCCTTTCTAAAAGGGAAGTTAAAAAGAAGGCAATAAGGAAACAAGGCCAATGTATTAATATTCAGATTGGTATGGCATATGACACATACTTTTCAAAGTAAAATTAAGCAATTGAAATGACTGTACACTTTGAATGCTATGTTAAAGAATGACTTAATTGAAATAAGCATCTGTTAAATGGGCATACATCCTTAATTGTTCACCATCAATGACTTTATGATTATACTCTAAACAAGTGTTTTTCAACTGGTGCGCAATGAGAGCTATCCAGTTGTACCATATAGGATCACCTGTAAAAGCGGCCATGAAGCAGCTGGGAAAATGTGTCCAAAGTGCTCACTAAGTGCTATGTTTGAGAACACCAACCTCCAAGCTGCTTTTTTTTTTTGCCGCCGTCTTTGATCATCCCGCCTCTTTAGACAGTTTAGGAAGTGTATATAGTTTTAATGCTTTTGTGGTTGGCAGAATCATGGTGTGCCTTTTTTGGGTTACACACAGTGTGCCACAACAGAGAAAAGTTTGGAAAACACTGCTCTACCTCCACCTTTGCTCCTGCCATGCTTTTAAAAAAAAAAAAAAAAAGATCTCCATAGCTGCTATCTCGCTTAAAATCTGACACCACACATTACTTAGGTGATTATGTTGGGTTCTTTGCATAAATTAGGAAAGATACTGCAAACTGGAATAACACGTAGGCATAATCATTACACTTCTATCTTAGAGAATATTGTCATATTAGGGCACTGTGCTACCTGGCAGACTGGCAAATTAAATACAGAGGTACTAGAGACTTATTTTGGTTTTAGTGCTACTCAAAGGAGATGTATTTTGCAAGTATGTGATATGACATTGAATGAATCTCCTTACAGAAAAATGGCATGAAAAGAGAGCATAATTTTAACTTTTTCTACTTTTCTTTAGTATTACTCCAGGACTACCATAAACTCTCCTTCCTTCCCCTCCCCTGCACCTTGGTATGTTGGTATATATTAATCAAGGAAATAAATACCAGGACCATGCACTGACGTGTTTGGCAGGCATTGTGAAACATGTAATTTGATGTAATAAGATTTTATTTCTCAAAAGTTTTAAAGGTAGAATACAAACATGGTACTGGATCAATATGTAATTCTTAACATTTCTGCATTATTGTTTTATAATGTAAAAAAAAATAATTAAAAAAAAATATATGAAAATGCTACCCTGACCAAAGCACTGCCTGATCGCTTGTTGCCGGTCCTCGATGTGACAATATTTTTTAACCCGTTAAACAGGCCACGTTAATTGCAAAAATTAACATGTTAACTTTCCCAGGGCCAATATATTTGTATGAAGCAATATGAGAATGAATTATTAAACATAAAGAAGGGACTGAAGGTAACTCCAGGGTTAACTAAATGGAGCTTAAGCATGTGAGGTCTGCCTAATCTTAGAGAAAACACCAACTTCACTTTCCAAGGTAAGAATGAGGTAAATGAGTAGCAAATACCCCTTTAGAAAGCAAAGTTGAACCGATTAGAAAGCCACAACACCCCTCCTATGAAGCAGTGCTAAGATCATTAACACTTGCTTGTTTTATCAACCGCTTACCATAACCTGCTTTTTTTTTGTCTTTGGTTAAATTCTTGAATAAAAGTGCACTTGTTTTGTTATACTTGTACCTTTTGTGAAAGTGTTTATTTCATATTTGTATTTCAGGCTTCAGACATTATACATTTCATGTCTACATTTTGTCAATTATTACTAAAACATGAAAAACATTTCTGTGTTAACAACGTTTTTACATAGATTGTTGATGACACTGAACACACATGAAATGTATGTATTCCAAATGACGATGTACTTTTTTTTACCCTATAAAGCTCCAACACTTCACTCGAAGATAAACATTGAGCACTGAGAAACTTCTTTGCGAACTGAACTGTGGCGGTGGGCGTGGGGGATGGGATAGCAGGCTGCTTATCGACACATTTACAGGACAAAAGATGCTGACGGAGAGGTGAGAAAGGATTTAAGGTGGGCCAGATTTATCTTAGTTTTCTCGTAGGCTCTGGTAATTCTAGTGTTAAGAGAATCCGCAGAGCTCCCTTATCAACAAGGCGGCATTCAGAATAATGGGAGAATCGACAAGAGTCAGATATTACTTCTAGCTTTATTTGCTTGGATAAAAGTGATTGAGTCCTGCAAAATAAGAGTCAGATGATGTGAGGTAATATATTGTGTAATGATAATAGAAAAGTATAACTGAGGATGTATTGTTTTACTAACGATATGATGGGCAGGCAATCCTCCAGAGAATAACTCATGTTACGATATGCCAACAATACGCAAAATAATGTCTGAGGGGGTGCAAGAGGTTGATATGCTAAGGGTAAAAATATAGGTATCAGCAAATTATGTTGTTTTGGAGAAACTAAGGAAGCTCTGCTACTTAAGCCGATTACACATTATACAACTTCCATAAGGGAAAGGATGTCTGTCGCCTTCCACTAGTAGTAGAGCAGCACAACAAAAGAACTATGTTAAGCTGACTGCATTTGCTAATCTTGTTGCCTTAGCATGTCAGATAATGACTAGAAATTGCACTGTATGTCAAATCAGACAAGTGCATAATGACCTTCCAGCACAGTTTCATATTTCCAAAGTATCACAAGCTCAACCCTTTTCTGATAGCCAATAATGTGCCGCCTGACAGAGCTGGTGGCTGTGCAGATACTATTTTCTTTTTTTTTTTCTCCATTCTGTCATATCAAGTAAAACAAGCAACATCTCAAATCAGACAGATGAGTAACTCTTTAGTTTGTCAGGCCAAAACACCGGTGTTCCTTATTCCTCACTGTTTAATGTGCGCACATTACACATTCTACTTCCGGGTAAGCAGTCATTGGTTGTTCAGTCCTGCACATGCAGTCCCTACAATTTAAGAAAAATCAACATGTTTGATTCTGTTGGGGCAAGCTGCAGACTGCTAGGTATTTCAAAATACATGATTGAGAAAATGGGAGCAATGTAAATGAAGTCTGCAATTGAAAATCGATCTAAAAGTTGTGCAACGTGACAAGGCCTTTATGTTTTATGTTAAATGCAGATGGAGGTGTAGGCACAGTAGTCATAGAGGGTGAGAAATGCACAAGAAGAATAATCATGGAAGAGTCCCCATTCTGATTTCTAAAAGAAAGTTAATGAAAACTGTGCAAGGAGTAATATGCTTTATGGGAGTGACACATGACCAATAAATGACATTATTTTTCTGGCTCTTCCCCATGCATCAGCCTTTACAGAAGCTCTCTTTACCTTTTTTATTTAGAATTAAATGTTTTAATGTAATTAATGTTAATGTTAAGATTTGGCATCTGACTTGTTACTACAAGGTAATACCATACATTTTTTAATTAATTTTTAAAACTAAACTGAAGAGATGCAGCAGCACAATGGTGCAGTGGTAGTATGCTGCATCACAGTAAGGAGGCCAGGGGTTTGCAACCCAGGTCCTCCCTGCATGAAGTCTGCAAGTTCTCCCAGTGTCTGCATAGATTTTTTATGGGTGCTCTGGTTTCCTCCCATAGTCTAAAGACATGCAGGTTAAATGTATTGGCGATCCTGAATTGGCCCTAATGTGTGATTGGGGTTTGTGTGCGTGTGTGCGCATGTGGTGGCGTTTGCTTTTAATGAATTTTTTTTTTTTTTTGGGAGAGCGTCTCAAAATTGTAGGTGGTGGCACATGACATGAGAAGAATGGGTCTAACCCCAAAGAATGCCCAGTACAACAGAGAGTGAAGGGAAGAGTTTTGTGAGTAACCAGGTAAACCCTGAATATATTTGCTAAACCAGTGATGATGATGGTTCTTACCTACTAGCAGACTTTTTAATCTTCTGTGCTCATTGTCAGTATCAAACAGATCTCCTGCAAATATCAGCATTGGCTTTGTTCCTTCAGGAAATTTAGCATTCTGCAAGGAAGTAAAAAATGTAACTGAACAGACCATACACATGTCAGATTTATGCTATTCTAAGAATATTTTTTACTAAGACATAATTTTCCTTTCTGGATAAAGAGTTAATCTTTAATGTGCAAATGCCAGACAGTATTAAATGTGTATGTTTGCAAATTTACAACAGATATGCTCTACATTTAGATTTCCTGGTGACAAGAAGTAATTAAAAATCAGCACTGGCCCACTGCAAGTGCTCTAAAATTAAAAAGAGAATACAGTGGAGTTTTCATTATTCCGTTTTTATCAGATTCTGTCAGCTAAACAACCCCTTTAAAGAATCTTTTATTGACAGCATAAAATACTGCATATGTAGAAACACTGTGCTATTATGTATAAACAAAGTATTCTTAAGATTCTATAGAAAGTGGAGCCCTGGAATTTGCCGTAGAATTCCAAAAACCTTTCAAATATGTGTTACACTGATGGAAACTTTCTTGAGCAGTCATAAAATATTTGGTGACAATATCTGCCTACAGTGATATTTTTCATAATTGAAATTCAGGATTATATTAAATCCAAGTATTATAGCCCAGCAATATTTCAAACATTAATGTAATATATTCCAGTATAATGCTTATTTAAACAAATTAATAGCAAGAGACAATTTTTTCAGAATACCTTCCAAGAACAGTTTATCTTAATCGTTAACAATAAGTAAAAAGCTATAAAGTGTTTATATAGTGCTGTTTGTTATTGCAAGTAAAATATATAGACATTTAACTTTAACTTAGATTTTTTTGAAGATTTAAGTCAGATCAATAAATAAATTCAGCTCATTCAGGGCAAAGCAATAAAGCTTGAGAGCAGAACAGCTTCTCTATAAATATAAATCTGCACACTCTGAATACATACAGTGCAGTACTGAAACTGCACTAACACTACAGAAGAGTTCAGAAGGCAGCAAAAATATAATGGTCTGTTAAGCTTTGGGAAGGAGACTTTGTTTAAACTCCTGTCTATGCGCTTTGCTTTATTATTTATCCATTAAATCCTTTTACTAATTTACTAGTAGTCCACTTGAAAATGCCTTATTTAAAATATTTCTTTTTCCCTGATAAAGGCCCAATCGTAATATTCTGGTATTTTCCTTTTTTTTCACTTTTTGCTAATCTAAACCTTAAATTTAAACTTTTGGCAGTTTATTGCTTACCTTTTCACTATTTTAGGTCACTCTTTGCATTTCAACTGATTAAATTTGAAGATAAACTTGAAAAAATGAGGTGTTCTAAAACTTTTAACCGGTAGTGCAATTTCAGATTTTACTAAAACGGAATAAAGCCTTCCATAGACAAAGCATTTATAACAGTATATATGATTCATATGCATGTGAAAAAGTTAAGTAAACACTTGGAACTAATAGCTGCTATTGCCTGCTTTGGCAGGAACAACCTCAAGTAGGTGGTTACCTATAACCGTCTTCCACTCTCTGACACTGAATGGGCACCACAGCAATGTGAAAGCACATATAACTAAAGCTTAACTGACCTTGAAGTCTTCCAAAGAGAGATAGTTTTCAATTCCCAACTCAAACATGTCAAGAACGTGGAAATCAAACATGCGACCTAAAAAATGAAATTATTAAATTAATGAATAAACTTTCGATACAACTTTAATGCTTATAAGAAACAAAAACACATACATACCAAAAACAAGATTGTTCGGCCTTTTCTTGTTGTGGGATCCAAACACAAACAAAGAGCAATCAGACTTCTTTGAAAAGAATTCCTTCAACAGAAAACAAGTATGTTTTAATAAAGATTAAATATGATCATGATAATCGCCCATTAACAATTAGAAAAAAAATATTTGAATGATATTTAAAGGCTTTACCAATAGCAGCTTTGTGTATCAATTATTAAAGAACGTAATTTGCGGCAAATTAACCTGTTATGTACCACTGCAATGAGTTGTGTTTTATGTGTTAGTGAAGAGTAGTACTATACCTTGTGGGTCACAAAGTGAAGGTGACAAAATGTAGATAATGCAAACGTTTCTGTTTCACAAAATATACATAACATTAGATTCCATGACACATATTCTTTCACGTTTCTGTTAGTGCTCATTAGGGATGCATCAATACCGTTCTTCTCAGACCAAGTACAACTACAGATACCTTTTTTTAGTATTCGCCAATACCGATACTACTTTAGTGAGATTGAAGGCTGGAAGATAGTATTCAATTATTATGTCCATCAACTGTCAACATCAAATATAAAATTCATAATGTGGAATAAAATAATTCAAAGTTGAACAAATAACTCCAACAAGTAGAGTAGATTACATGGTATAGATTACAACACCATTTTAAAAATAGCTCAAATTTTACAGAGAAAAAAAAAAATCACATACAAATAATGTATGTAAACCAAACGAACATTTTTTTCAAATCTTTAAGTGTGGAATGTAATAGTACAACACAGTGTTTGCAAAGAAGATAGAGAGAGAGAGGTTGAGAGCATGCGCAGCACATTGCCACACCCACCACATGATAAAACACCTGGATTGAGATCCGAGTATTTTTTAATAATACTAGGGGGCTCTGCACCCTGCTTGCTTCGCTCACGATGTACATTTTAAAGCGATTGATATTTTCATCTGCGGTGGGCTGACTCCCTGCTCAGGGATTGTTTCCTGCCTTGTGCTGTGTTGGCTGGGATTGGCTCTGGCAGACCCCCATGACCCTGTAGTTAGGATATAGCAGGTTGGATAATGAATGGATGGATGGATGATATTTTCATGGGAGCTGTTACATATGCATAATAGAACTTACTATTTTACATTACATTACTCCTGTTTGTTTCTGCCATGTGTAATGTTGAGGAATTTGCACATACATATATGCTTTTGCACTGACGTCTGTTTCATTAAGTTCAAAATAAAACAACAATTTTGTATTTTTTGTTTTTGCCATTTGTAAAGCTTCAGCTTCTTTGCCTTCTTTAATGGAATCATAATCTGACCTGGTAAATGAATTGGTAATAATTCAACAGAATGACTTTGACCCGTGCATTGGCAATTCCATTAAATGCCACGCACTTTCCAATGCACGGACGTACCGAGTATCTAAATATGCTTGAACTTCATCCTGAGACTGTTCTTTGGATAAAGTTACATGTACTCTATTGTGCCATTTATGAATGTAATTGTGGACTTGCATAGCACGATTAGGTGCGATGTTACATTTCTCTTTTTTCAAATGTTTGCTTTTTTCCTTGTGCTTAAAACTCATTAAAAAAATTGTTTACATGGAGGACTTCATCGTGTGATTTGTTGCAATGTTAATTTTTTGGTTGCTTGCGAGTTTGTTTTTAAATGCAGTTCGGATTTGTGCGATGTTTTTTTCTGCTGTGCTTAAAACTCATTTTAAAAACATTGTTTACAGTGATCAGGCTTTAGGTTTAATAGCGTGATCTCCTGCAATCTTACTTTTTTGTTTGCTTGTGAGTTGGTTTTTGCAAGCGCTTCGGATTTGTTTTTCCTTTATTTTCTGCTGTGCTTAAAACTCATTTTAAAAAAAATGCTGCATGAGCACATGCTACAGAGAGATTAGAGAGCACGGGCAGCTGACAGGGAAGGGATTGGGGGGACAGATAGGGGTGTTTGTGTGTGTGTGTGTGTGTGTGTGTGTGCGTGCTCGCGCTACACAGAGAGAGAGCGCGTGAGCCAGCCTGCTCCTGTAGCGGAGGGAGGGAGGGGCTTTGGTGGTGTGTGTGCTTCAGAGAAAGAGAGAGCGCGAGCGAGCCAGCTTGCGTAGCTGATCAGGGAGCCTGGGTGTTTTGCGTCAGTGTTTATTCAATGTTTTTACATTGGTTTACTATTACACTGTGGATTCTATGGTGTAATTAACTATATTTGTGCTTAATCTTTACATATTTTTACATATTTACATAAAGTTTGTACGGTCTGGAACGGATTAATTGTATTTACATACAATCCTATGGGGGAAACTGCTTCGGTTCACGACCAACTCGGTTTACGACCAAAGTTCTGGAACGAATTATGGTCGTGAACCGAGGTTCCACTGTACTAATAAAAGGCAAAGCCCTCACTGACTGACTCATCACTAATTCTCCAAGTTCCCGTGTGGGTAGAAGGCTGAAATTTGGCAGGCTTATTCCTTACAGCTTACTTACAAAAGCTGGTCAGGTTTCATTTCGAAATTCTACGCGTAATGGTCATAACTGGAAGCTATTTTTCTCCATATAATGTAATGGAGTTGAGCTGGATGGCCGTGGGGGGTGGAGTTTCGTGTGACATCATCACGCCTCCTACATAAGTACGTAGAGAACAAGGAAGACCTCCAAACAGCACTGAACAAAAAACGCCATTTCACAAATGAGAAGGCAGAAAAAGATTATGAAGCAAGTGATGCATACAAGCGTATTCATAAATACAAGCATATTCATAAGTACAGCTACTGCGGAAACAAAGCACGGCGTAAGTTTATATTAAGTTTATAGACACACTCCCGCTGCCGTTTGTCATGTCTACGGCGAATGATGATATTCGTGAGATACAAGTTTACTGAGAAGACACGAGGTATAAATGAGACTTTGGATCACTTTGTAACGGAGTTAAAATTGCTGTAGCAAGAAACTGATAAATGCCGTGTCTTGGTTAACCTTAAATAAACACATCCTCCAAATACGAACCTGATTGCAAGAAATAATGATGATCAAATCCTTGATGACAGCAACACTCACAACGATCACAAAACTAAAAATGTTTCCTTTTCTTAGCACAAGCACAGCTGAGAAGCTTTGATGCATGTACTCCATAACGCGTTAAACAAACAACGTATTTAATCACATTTTGCATTCCAAGCAAAGAGGAACTTTTGTCAGTGCATGATTTCCTGATACATCGATTACATTCATGCACACATCACAGCTAAAAAAATGTAATAGTCGAAAGAAAGCGCGTCACGTGAGCGTGTCTACAAAAAGTGGCATCTCCAGCCCTGCAAAACTCGAGCAGATGGCGCGCGCGCATAGCTGTGCCGGCCTTTGAGACGCTGACTGCGCTTCTGCCTTAAGTCAAAGTGAGCACTTTTAATTTTTTCCCTCCTCCCCCTGAGCTATAGCCCAGACAAGTGCAAACACGGGTTGCTTCGCACTTTCTTTTGCACGTATACGATTATGAGGCCGTCAGCTCGGATTATGAAGACACACACAGGAGTGGAGGACCGACAATGCCATCACAGCCGATTAATGGCAGGGATGTCTCACCAGTCTACACAAGAACCACCGTGACTGTCCCCAAAAGGCGCTCATATCGTAAGCGAAGACATCTCTCTACACTATATAAAAGAAAAAGGCAACTTTCCTTTCTTTACACCTTTTTTCCTTTTATCCCAAACCAAAGCCTCTCTCTCTTAACACTGCAGAGGGCACAAAACTAATTTTCTTTAATTGCTGGTAATGCCGGTAAGGCACATTAACAGAGGAAGAAATTTGGACGTTCAAATAGAAAATGTAATTTCTATACCACAGCCGTTGTGTAGCGCCTTTCAAAAAGGATCTACTACCGAGAGATCATCCATATACATTTTAGCTGCTGTTAGTACTACTTACCTGTTGTGTTACACCGTCTTTAAAATGTAGTTTACCCGAAACCACTCCAGTAGTGCTCAATGTACCTGTACTTCTTAAAACGTTAATGTTTTACTGTTTAATAACTTATAGACTACATTTTATTATTTTTCCCTTGCACTCAGTTACCAAAGCTATACACACACATATATACTGTATATATATACAGTACATGTGTGTATGTGTGTGTATATATATATATATATATATATATATATATATATATATATATATATATATATACACACACACACACAGTAACCACTTTCGCGGATTTTATATGAAAGCATAACTAAATATATAACGCGGATTTTTCGCTGCTTCGCGGGTTCTGCGGACAATGTGTCTTTTTACTTCCTGTACATGCTTCCTCAGTTGATTTCATACAAGGGACGCTATTGGCGGATGACTGAGAAGCTAACCAATCAGAGCACGCAGTTAAGTTCCTGCTTGCTGAATGCAGTGTTAACCAGGAAGTCTCGTCTCGCTCATTCAGCATCAACGTGTTTCGCTGTGTAAAGAGTTGTGCTCTTTTGTGTTTATCTTTGTGCATAGTCAAGCCCTTCATTATGGCTCCAAAGCGATCTGCTACTGCTTCAGGGGCGTGCCCAAGCGCAAACGGAAGATGTTAACGATTGCCGCAAAAGGTAAACGTTTTGGATTTGTTGAAGGCTACGATTCTTTTTATTTAAAAAGTAGGAAAGGAATATAAGATCTACGGCGCAGTGTCCTTTTAACCAAGGTGCAAAACAAGTTGTAAGTGGATGTAATAAGGCAGTAGTCTGGATGGAATCTGCTTTAGGGATTTGGATTGAAGACTGCCAGAAAAAGAACAATGGCAGTGCCACACAATCGCCTGAAGTGGCTCCTTTAAGGGCTGTAACGCTCTCCTTTGTTGTGCAGTAAAATAAAACTCATTGTTATCGGACAAGTCATCGTGTCATTGTTGGTGAGTAACCATAATTAATTTTCTACTTACAGTACTTAGTACATGTACGTACGTTTAGTGTCACTGTACACACACATTTACTATATACTATTTTTGTTGCATTGTACGTATTTATTGCCGGTGGCATGTCTATCGTAATGGCTGTAACATGTGATATCGGAGACACTCAATATCTTTAAAATAATATTGAGGTTTTACTGTATATAAACAGTGTGTTTATATACATAATTTCAATGAATCTTACCTAATATCTAAGGGAATACAAAGGGATTATGCTGTATAACTCTGCGGGGAATATTTATGAACAGTGTGGGAGAGTTTATAAGGGGCTTAAAATATATAAAAATAACCATAGAAACATATGGTTTGTACTTCGAGGATTTTCACCTATCGGGGGTCAGGAGCAAACCCCTGATCGAGGAGGATTACTGTATATGTATATGTATATGTATATATATATATATATATATATATATATATATATATATATATATATATATATATATATATATATATACACACACACACACACACACACACACATATATATATACATTGTCAGGAATGCCAGGGGCAACGACCCGGCCGGGGCGCCGTGAGGGACCGGAAGAGGGTCAGAGCCCACCCTGGATCACGTGGGGGCCGCCTTCCTGGTTGCTCTGGGGGCCACGGGTACAGGGCATGGAAGCTCCACCCTGTAGGGGCCCGTGGTCACTGCCAGGAGGCGCCCAAATGCCTTGGGGACCTGTTACCCCAGCACTTCCGCCACACCAGGAAGTGCTGGGGGGAAGAATTAGGACGGCGCCCAGAAAGCTGCCGGGAGGACAGCCGGCAGTTATGCCACGCTGGGGCGTGGCTAGAGGAGGAATGCCGGGAACACCAGGGGCTCATCCGGGAACCATATAAAAGGGGCCGCCTCCATTCATTCAGGGCTGGAGTCGGGAGGCGGAAGGACAAAGCTCAGGAGAGCTGTGGAGGCGGCCCGAAGAGAAGGCATTGAGTGGCCAGGACTTTGTTTGGGGTTTATGTGCACGTGACTGGGTCTGTGTGACCAATTAGTGTTGTATATATTGTAAATAAACGTGTGGTGGTTGGAAAACAACATGTCCGCCTGTCTGTGCCAGGGTCGGCTCCACAATATATATATATACATACACACACACACACACACACACACACACACACACACACACACACACACACATACATACATACATACATACATACATACATACATACACACACACAGGTAAAACCAACAATAAAATATACTCAATTTAATGAATTTTTAATAGTGAGTATATAGAACATTAAAATAATAAATTAAGATAGAAATATGTAATCTGTCTTAAACAAAATCAAAAAGCATTGCTCCTGTAAAATAATCAATTTGAATGCAGAGCCATTAATATTGATGCAGACACACATACCAATAAAAACAGCATGTAAGTTTTAAGTTCAGGGTTTATTTGCAGTGTTACAGTAAATAGCAAAACTCTACACCAATATTGCTTCACTTTGCACTATGCAGAAATGATGAAGCACAGCTCGGATTCTATTCCATTGTGGTCTGTCAGAAAACAGCTGCATTGGATACTGTGTTTTTCAAAGACACACACTCTTCATGTCTATACTTGTAATATGATCAGCTAATATTAGTATGTATATTAAGTGACCCTTGAGCATTTCATTTCAGTGATTAAAGCAAAGTTACAAGCGTTTATTGTGTCTGAAACAAACTCTTCACTTAAAAAAAGCTTATAAGGTAAAGAAACATTTCCAATTTAATAAAATACATGTAAAAATACATAGTATTGTTTAAATAGTATTAAAATATTAAAAATACATCACAAGTTTTTGAGAGCATTCTGTTTAGCTTAAATAAAGTTATTATTACTATTCTTATTCATTCACTATTCACTAAATTTAAAAAGAAAAAATGTTTAGGCATGGATGTTCGGGATTATCAGAAATACCTGATGCTGTTGAACTAATAGCTTGCAAGATAACTTAGTTTTAAAAAAAGCATCTTATACAAAGGTAGGAAAAGGTCAATGAACTTCTTAGAATGATCTGAATTTGTGAGTTATTTTGACTTAAAAATCAGACCACATCTTCAATAAAATCCTAATAATATACAGTTTAATCCAATTAAACAAATCAAAATACAAAATGTTTTTCTCAATTTTATTAAACAAAAAAGCAAAAAAAACTGATCTACAGCAGTCTTGAAAACATTCTCAAGTAAAATGCAGATAACCAGCTGTTTGGTTTCATGGATCTAAATGTTGAAACACATAGCCACATCTGCCAAGCACCATCTGCAAACAGCTTTGGAAAACAGTTTTAAAACATCCTTTTCGTTTTCCTTTTTAGTAGTGTTTTATTTCTTGTAATTGTATAGCTGCTTTATTGATATGTCTGTTGTTCATGTACACAGTCTTTGAATTACTATGATAATACTGCAATTTTGCTTGTCATTTTGTAAAACCCATTTTCATTGGAATATGGGAGTTTGACACTACAGGCAGTCCCCGGGTTACGTACGAGATAGGGACTATAGGTTTGTACTTAAGTTGAATTTGTATGTAAGTCGGAACAGGTACATTATTTTAATAAATGTTTTTGTTGACCAACTGTAACCAAGTGCTCTGCCAATGAATGATAGAGTTTCACCTCTCTCTGACCTTTTTATTATTTCTACTTTATTTATTTTCAATGGTGATGGTTTTTCTCTTCTTTACTGTATCACCAGCACTTGCATCAGATTTGTGTTTCAGAGACATTGTTGAAGGGTGAAGACAAAAGATTAAGATGATCTCTTCTGCACAGCACTCTACACGCTATCACAGCAGGAAGACAGACACCTGTCATCAACATGTCTGATGTACTGACAAGAGATAACTTTCTGCTATGTACGTAACAGTAGAAGCAGGCTTCCTATTGAGAATGTATGGGGGCAGTTGGGGGGTATTCATCACTTGCTCACCGCACAGTTACCTCCACTACAGTATGCTGCCTGCAGCGTCCGCCCACTGAGAACGAAAGCAGTGCGGCCAAAGGTGGGTAGTGAATCGACCAACCCCAATTCAACAGGCAGCCATCTGAGGCACACTACTATGCTACTTGCACCGCCCCGTTCACCCTCAATGGCCTCCACTCAGCCACAACCGGGTTAGCGCTTGCAGCATTACCAGCCGTGTGTGCTGTGAAATGCCCCCGTCTGCTCCATTCAGCCTGCGTCCAGTCAGGAGCAGTAGCTGCAGCGGCATAGTGGGCGGGCAGCGAACCATCATCCTGCATACAAGCGATAGCTGTGGCCCCAGTGACTATGGTCCACAGATCACTGCTTGCTGCCTTGAGCCACCTGAAGGACACTAAACTGCGTGAACAGCGAAATCGCCCCCCTTCAGCCACCGCTTGCAGCTTTCCCAGGCCGAAGATGACGGAGCAGCAGTTACAGAGGCGCATGCGTCGCAGCTGTGGCCTTGTTCGTAAGTTGTAGGCCGGATGTCCATAACCTGGGGACTACCTGTACAAAAACTGGGCCATCAATAAAGAAGTCAAGACACCTGCTTTAGGAAATTTAATACCTTGTGTTTTCCTACTGCTTTTATATTTTTCCTCTCCTTTTAAAACATTAGATAATGATATAATTATACATATGTTTTTGACTTGTTTCATATTCTTATGCTTACCTGCCTGTACTTTTAACTATATATTACTTATTTATCTTATATAGAACTTATATTATTTAATACTACATGTTGCCATTTACAACTCCAAATATTTTACTACTATTGTAACTTATTTTTGCCTCATCTTGAAATCAATGAAGATAAACTTGAGCTGAATCACTTATACAAAAACGTAACTGACAAATTATTATTGTTGCAGACCCACTGGTATGAAGCATTGTCAGATGATCTGGAAAAGCTTTGCAATTCAAATAAATTGTAATAATTTGCTTATGTAACAATAAAAGTATTTGCAACCTTCAGTTTAACACCTAACAAGAGAAATACAATTGTAATAATTTTACTTTTGTTGTAGATACAGTATACTATACTGTTCTTAATGGTTGTTCAACATTGCTAGTGACCGAGTTAGGGAAATACAGAAAGAAGTGATGAAACAGTCCACAAAAACAGTGTTTACCATAATTTTATCTTTAATGTTTACTCTCACTGAGGTAACAACTTTCTGGTTTTCTCCTTGGTAAATAATACATTTTTCAAGTTTTCATCTAAATTTTATCCAGCACTTTCCAAACTGGTTGCTCTACCAATTCCTCAAAACCATGGACTAAAAATGTAAAATAAATGAAATTCAAAAGATCAACGAATTGTTCTAATGTTCTAGATCAGCACCAACATTTATACTAAACTTTTGCTCTAAATACAACCATAAATAAAAATTCCACAATGCTTGATATAAATGATAAATATGACTCTTATGAACTAGATCATATTCATATACATATTCTTCATTCGGAACCAAGAAGCAGATACTGCTTATCTCTTAGATCTTATAATATTGCAGGTACTAACTTCATTGTAAGAAGCTCTTCCTTGACAAGCTCTCAATGAGAAAGAATACTAATAACCCAAAAGAATGCAATGATATAGCTCAAATTAAATTAGTACTTACAAGAGATGTCTGATCTTCAAAGGGTCTAGTTATATTTTTTCTGTAAAAGAAATGTGCATAAATTCAATGAAAGCCATGACTTCTGTTATATTTGTTTACTAAAATCATTATGAGCAGTATAGAGCAATGAAAAATATGATAAAAATACATGTTGTTAAAGAATGACTGGATATTTTAATTCAAAGTCCATCTAACTTAAATTTGAAGAAGAGATATCAAATATCAGTTGTCTCAGAAAAAAATGATTTTTTTGTTAATGATATCATAAGACTTTTCTACAGAACTAGATACGACAAATTAAACTGTAAAATGGAATGACAAAAAGACAAGAACCCAATTACCAAACCTGTGTATTAAAAGCAGGTAGCCTGGAAAGCAAATAGCATACGTCAGCAGACACCCACCAACTATCTTAGAGACTACCAGCTTTCTCATTATGACATATGTTAATGACACCAAGGAAACAATATAACCAGCTTAAATATTCTTCCACTTAAACTGCTGTTCTCAAAAAAATGTATTTTATTAATTAGACTGCTAACTAAACTTAGCTTGTTACCTTCATACCGTGTTTATCACTTTTTAGAACGACAACACTGGATTTATTTTAAATTTGCCTCAGAAAAGTACAATATGGCATGAGTATTTGTGTCCACTGCCATATGCAACTTATTGTGATTGAAAATATATTTGGCTGGTAACTTTCCATGTTGTGACATTAAAAAACTTAAATGAATAGAAAATTGCTCTGACTATGATGCGACAGATGGCTTTGTAACCAATTCCAAAAATGACAGAAGTCAAAAACTTGTTCTGTTGGTTTTAGGAATATCTTTATAATTGTGGCAAAACTAAAGCATGTGGGACAAAAGCATGCTGACAAATGTGCAGAGGGATAATGTGCACCTTGTATGTGTACAGAGCTAGTATACCCTCCTTGATAAGAATTTCTCTATTACATATACGGTACACATATAAATAGAATTTCAATTGTTATGTATAAGCTTCTTATGAACTGTGATTTTACCACTTTCAAGTTTTATTTATCTGGAAGAAAATAAGTGGTAAACCAAAATATAACATGAGAAGAAAAACATTACCATGCAGTTTATAGTGCAACTTTAGGTGCAATTACTGGCAGAAAGTCTAAAAGTTGCACCCTCCGTATGTTGGTATTAGCTGTTGCAGGTGGCCATTTACCTTGGCATCTCTTGAATTTGACACCTCTAGCTTTGGAGGGGAGGTATCCACAAGTTCTTTAAAATCAGGGGGCACATTATCAAGGCACAAACCTTAAGCCTAATAACATTTGTAGGAGCATGCAAACCTTTTATTCATTTCAGTAAGTATCCACTAATTAAATTCCTCCATTTTTCTCCAAAGTAATTGCCTGAGACCTACTAGTCTTGAGGGTACCATTTACCACATCATACCTCTATTTTGGTAACCTGACTGGTAATCTTAAGTATTTAAACAATTAACCTAAAGCTATCCTTTTACTTGTTCTCCAGATAGGCAATGACTCTTTCACAAATGTTTAGGTGCAATTGTCTCTCTCAGGCTTGCCACTATTTCCTACTGTACTAAAAGATCAAAACAGAATTATGGGTAAAACAGTACAATAATATAATAAAGTCAGACAGACAAATATACTTTCACAATACAGTGTTCCAAGTATTAGTAGCTAATTCTTTTCAGTTCTTGAAAACACAATCGTGATAGTTGGGTGATGATTTTACATGATGGTTGTGCTTTAAAAGAAACTTTATTTATTTATGCTATATTAGTGCTATGTAATTTTATTACATTCATTATTTCTATACTAATTATTTAATTATAATTAGCTTGGTGATTATTCATACTGCTGCTCCAGTTTTATTAGGACTCCAAAGTGCTTCTTCAACTTTTATAAGTGATTTACTTAAAGTCTGAAGGCTTAATACATAAGAACAGATAACTTTTTTCTGGTTATATACTGATTGATACAGATTTTCTTAAAAAAGAGCCATTATAGACAGCCAATGATCTACTGACATTGGGTTTTCTGAAAATATAATTGTTAGGTTTAGTTCTCAACTGAAAGAGCAAATAACAGTAAGTTGCATATGTAATACTTACTTTTTGTATAACACTGCATTTGGCTTCTTTAAGGAATGCTGAAAAAATATTAAATTAAAAAAGGAAAACAATTACTTTAAAAGTTAAAAAGAGGTCATGACTTGTATAATTACCAAACCAATCAAATGTTGACTTACAAAATCTTTAATTCACACAATGAAACATATGTTCACAATGATACTGAATATTTGCACACTATCTACATTTCCACAAGTTTGAAATTTGTAATATTTCCAATTACTTCCGCTTAGACTATGTAATCTCTTAATCTAGAGCTGGGAGAAGTCATTGAGCTGTGTCAAAATGGCAAAAATATTATACACTGGCACTTTTATCAGGCCTACAAGGCCCAAAATACTTCTAATTTCATATTAGCTTTATTAAATGGTTTTCTCAGAGTACTGAATAAATACCCTGCCCTGAATTGAAAATAGTAAAATATTTAATAAAATGGGGTCTGACATAAAATACCAGGCATTATGTGGTAGTTAGATTAGCTTCCATAAGTATGGAAAGACCAGAAGAGCCGATCATTGAAGAGATGAGTTTTTTTTTTAATTTTATTTCTTATTTCCTAAGATAGAAATATACAAGCTCATAGAGTGTAAGTTACCATTGCACCAACTGTGAAACCCATAACACACATCACACTAGCAGGCTAGTTTCATTTTTACCCTTCTGAGTCTTGGGTTTATGCAGGATTGTTAATTAACAAAATCAAATGTTCTCCTATTCCTACTTCTGTGACTGGAAATCCAGCAACACTCTTCTTTTTAACAAAAGTGCTTCTACTGGCCAGTATTATTAACAAAATACTTGGTATCTGCAATGGCAGTTAAAAAATGATACCTGTGACACCTCTAAGCTACCCATTATAATATTTAGTTATTACCTCACCTACCCTGACATACAAAGGCTATAAACTATGCAAATTTAAATTTTACATTAGTTACTGTGACCTTTGCGGGATTGTTTAGTTGGAAAAGATTAACATATTCAGTAAAAGACTACAGGGTCACGCGGTCACAAAGCAATATGAAATAAACAAACAGTCAGACAGTTTTGGGATGGAAAACACATAAAATGTCCTAATATTTAAATGAAGAAAAAGCTGAGACTAAACCTTCAGATACACTTTATTTTTTAAAATGAAGAAAACATAATGGACTTTAAGACAGCATAAGGTTTGTAGTAATTTAATGACAATTAATATTTGTTAAATGCAGCTCTTTATTAGAAGAGTCTAAAAAATTAAACAATAAATGCAAAAAAAAAAAAAAAAAGTTGCAGACAGGCAATCATTTTGAGTACTACTGCTGCTCAGCATGTGCTCAACACTTACAGCGTCCCAAACCATTTTTTTTCTCTTGTATGCAGATATTATACAACGTAATAACCAAACCTTTTCAGGTATATGTTCCTAATAAAATTAATAAATCTGTGTGCATTCACTGTTTGATATAAAAGGAATTTTTCAGCTTTCCAAAGGTTGAAAAAGAAAAGTACCGTGTGCGGTAGAAATAACACCCACATTTCAAAGAGGGATTGAAAAAAAATGCTACGAGGTATCACCAAAAACTTTTTATTTCCCAAATGTAGATATAAAAAAGTTTTTTTTACTTTAAGTTTTAAAAATTATATCGTCCAAATGGTGGCCTTGACGACTGATACACATTTGGAGCCGTTCTTGGAAATTTTCCATTACTCTCACTAGAATGTCGGGCGAAATTCTTGAATAGCCTCCTTTAGTTGGTCCAAGGACCGAGGACGATGTTTGAAAACCTCCTGTTGCCCTTACTCTTTGAACCCACAGCAAAATTGTTTTCCGGTCTGGAACACTTTCATTAGCATGTAAACCGAACCGAGTGCAAAACACCCTCTGCGTCGCAGCTACAGATTCGCCATTTTTGAAAAAAGCCTCAATGCTCTGAAAATAACTGAAAACGTTATTATGTAAAGTATCTAACGGAATGGACCGCACCCCTCTACCTGCTTTGGGGACCCCACAGTGATTTTTCGAAATGTGGGAGTTATTTCTGCTGCACCCTGTATCAGAGCAAATATGAGGGGGGATTGTATTTGCTAAAAATTACTCAGAAAGAGTGTAAAATTGATATTATGCATCACATTTTAAGAGACTATTGAAACCTCAAGGTGTATTTTTTTGGCTTGATAGGGAAAATGTAAAACATTTGGTATTATTTACATTTAACACTGGATCCCTGCAGTAAACAAATCTCTAAGAATTTCAGGAAAACTATTGCATAATAAAATAAAATGAAAGTTTACTCACAATGTCTTTTAGGGCCTGAGTCACCACTTGGCTTGTATTTCCTCCCTTAATAAGCATGGCATTTTTAATATTTTCGACAAGCTTTGGCTCTCTGCTTTGGAGAAACCTTTTTGAGCGTTTTGTTTTTGGTTTTCTGTTAAAAAAAAAAAATGAAAATTTGTATCATTAGAATTAACAAAAAAAGTAAGCAATCAAGCTGAAATATTATTGTACCTCTATGAACCAAAACCAACAACAGTTCAGAGCTGACACTAGTCTGAATCCAGTACTGTAGTCACCACACTATAGGAAGCACTTGAAAGACCTCGACAGAGTTCAAAAAGCAATGTGACCAATTTCAACCGAGGAGCCAGACTACACTAAAAGGCTAAAAAAAGCTGAATTTGTACCACCTAGAAAAAAAAATTTAAAGGAACGTCTAAAAACAGCAGGTGGGTCACATTCCTAAAAAGTGGAAACGACATCAAGTGCTCTAAAGGAGACTGGGAGGAACACAAGGAGCACTTGGAGGAGTTTGTAGAAGACCTTATTCTTGAAAAAATATGCATTAGCCTTGTGAATAATTTTGAAGGTATTATTTTCTGACTCTTTCTTTCACATGTATAATATCTAAGGTACAAATCGTCCTGTACAACACATTCTAGCACTGCAACTTTATGTGATGTGAACTCAAAGCCCACACTCAGTAGCATATTACCTAAGAATGGTTTAGTCCTACTTTTAGTGGAGCATCAGAACAGTGAAGTTGATTTTTTCACTATTCACGAGACAGGCTCCAGTATCCCTGTGGCGCTACACAAAATGGATGCACGAGAACTCCCAGTGCTCAGCGAAATACTCAAACAGTACGCTGAAAATTAATCTTAAGCTGCTACAATGCTGTGCAAACATTGACAGGTTTATTTATTCTTTAAACAAAATGTTTACCAAATTTCTTGGATTTTAACACCAATAATTGATGGTGTGTATCTTAGTAAGGACCCAGTTTTAATACGTTCCAAATATCTCTAGCACTCGGAGCTTAAATACTACCAGTGACCTACAAGTAACTATTTCAATGGCTATTTGTAGTACTAGGGTGTTGTACTGTGTTAAATATTATTAATGTAGTGAGAAGTCATGCAAAATGACACCTTTTATTGGCTAACTAAAAAGATTACAATATGCAAACTTTCAAGGCAACTTCATCTTCCCTTCTTCATTACATCTTGCCTGATGTAGGGGCCCAAGGTGTATTGAAAGCTTGCACATTGTAATCTTTTTAGTTAGCCAATAAAATGTGTTATTTTGCTTGACTTCTCAATACCTATTTATGAAAGCACATTCTGGTATTAAAATGACCAGAAACAACATATGCAGTGGCATGCAGGAGAAGTCTCAAATATAGACATTTCTCAGTTGTCATACTGCATCCATCCATCCATTATCCAATCCGCTATATCCCAACTACAGGGTCATAGGGGTCTGCTGGAGCCAATCCCAGCCAACACAGGGTGCAAGGCAGGAAGCAAACCCTGGGCAGGGCGCCAGCCCTACAGATTACTGCATCTGTAATAAAATAAAACTAAAAAAAAAGAAATGTTTGTCACACTAAGGAGGCTAATGGGGACACTGAGGATGAGGAGTTATAAAGGTCAGGGATTCCCCCTCCACATTTGTCACATTAGAATAAAAGATTGAAATACAGTATGTGAATTCATATATTAATTCAAATGCTAACTGCTATTTAAAACTAAACCCACCAGCACTGCTTAACTCTGTGAAGTTTTACTAGGTTGTCATTCTCATCTCCACTGTTACACATTATTCACACACTCAAGCCTATTTTTTCGCTACCAGTAAAGAAGAATATCCCAATCATGCAGTACACAGACATATAAAGTTTAGATTTAAATAAACCAATTTCACAGCATCTCAAACATTTCAGAACATTGTAAAAAATAAGGATTTAGAAGACAAAACTGGGCAAACTAAAATAAACAACGGGAATGTGCACATCCTGTAATCCAAGCATGCTGTTTACCACAAATATATCTGTTCTCTTGAAAATGATTCACTACAAATATGCTCACTATTGCTTTGACCACACAAATTAGTCAGAAGAATATTAAACATATGTAATACTTTCAAGTCAGTTCCATCAACCCAACCATCATCAGCAAAGTGACTGTTCAATAAGTTAAGACCTGACGTAACATGTAGTCCTTTCCATAACAATCAGACCAAGTTACAAAAAAAAAAGCTGTGTATTCATATGGCAGGAATTTTGCTGTGCATTTGTTAGAATTAGCTGGGTGTTAATAGATATGCACAGAGCCAATTTTGTTTTTTTAATTAAAAACCAATCAGTTTAAAACTGCCCAACTTTCTTCCTAATGTTAAAAAAGTGTATGTCAGAGTATGTTAATTAACTCAGTTAGATGACTAGTTTGACTGGATTCCATAACTTGGGTAAACGCATAGATACATGATCACCTGCCATTTCAAAATGTTAAGCAATTTTTCATCACTTAAAATACTACAATCCAAAAGAGTTTAAATGTGAATTTGAGCCTTCATTGTGACACACCGGGATGAGGTATAACCGTGAAACTGGCAAGCTGAGTGTATGAAAACTACCTGCAACGGTGAAGAGAAGTTGATAATACACGTAAGAAAGCCACTGTACTCGGTACAGTTACTTCAGCAGTACTGTTACTGCTTCTAAGGACACCATACCTACAAGTTTAAAAGGGATTTTCGATATTTAAAAAACACATTCTAGGTTCAAGAATACAAGCTCTGAGAAACGCTTGCAATCTCTGTAGTGCACAGGGAGCAATTTAACTTCTAATAAACGGGCGTCCAGTTCTTGAATACAAATAAGACGTTCAAGGTTTTAACAGTATAGTTCGGAAAAATAACACATAGCTACTGCATCTGAGTGCTGTTTGTCTAATCTGACTGTAAATCAATACACGCAACTGTTAATTGGATATGTTTGCATTTAAATCCATCACAGATTCCGTTTGATATGGTATTATTTCATGACTTAGGAGAACATATAAGGCTTCGTACATAAGGAAATATATCAACTGATTGGTATTGGGATAAACCTATGCTTGAACAGAAGAAAACGCCAAACAGCGTGCACTCCTGACATCAGACAACTCCGTCCAGCCCTCGCTTGCGGCTCTGTACTTCTTCGGTGCTGATCAGCCTCCTCTACTTGACAGTAAACAAGTTATTAATCTCATTTCTACTCACACGATCCCGTCCAATTGTGTCATTTTTCCCCCCGCACTACTGTTGTTCTTCTACAGTCTCAACACGTGGATCCACCATTTAGGAAGTTCTTATAGTTCTCCTTCCGGGTCATGAATGAAGGTCTTCCAGATTTTCTTTCCAGTAGAGTATAGTTGTTGACTTTGAGAGCTCGAGTTACGCTATATTGAAATAACACAGGTTAAAACACATCATGGGGTTTTGTGTGGTTGTGTTAATCTAAGCGATAACTTTAAATTGGAGCAGATTTATTGGAGGTGTACACTACGGCACTGAATGACGTCCCTCCCTGAGTCGGGCTTTTTAAAACGGCGTATGCTTTAGCTTCAGTAGAAAACGTTCACATCTTAAGATACGATCGCTTTATTTCAGTAGGAAATGTTGACAAATTACGTTACGTTTAGACATGAGATATACGCTGAGTTCACTGACGTATCAAAACAATATCCATTTGTGGTTCTATGATAATAAAATACGAGGAAAACAGAGAGAACTAATATGTTACGATTTAAAAGTTAAAAAGTATAGATTTTACTAAATTTATTCTAAACACACTGTCATTTATTTAAAGATGGAGCGATTACTTTTAAATTATATTTCATTTCTATTATAAAGAATCAAAAATTATTTTTTCTGTGTATTTATTTGTATGTATGTATTTGAAAGTTAATTCATGAGGGAGAAGACAATCTATTCACATTTATAACGCACATATACATATATAAACCAGAATAATAGAAAGCAAAATAATAGTAAAAAATACAAAACGGAACATTTTATGTCGGTGTTACGTCTCTGTTTCTGTAGAAAATTCATAACCAGTAAATCTTAAAAATTATTTTAGAAGAATCGTCTTTTACCTTGGCGCTAATTACAGCCAGAACTCTACGTAATCTTATGTTTTCTCAATTGCTAACCAAAAAAAAAGCTCAATTGGCATTGATGCTACGAAATAAGCGAGTGTCTTCAACAAAAGTTTATAAAGGCACAGTTTAAATCACCTTTCAAAGCTTATCCAAGGTACAAAAAGTACCACAACTCCAATTCAGAAAGGAGAGAGATTTACGATTATCATATAAAAGGCTCAACTTATTTTCTTTCCATGTTTTTTCCACTGCCATCCACAGTTTGTTTCTCCATCAAAAGCACGTGTCATGGATTTGCTGGTAAAGTAGGCATTTCCATGGGATTAAATTTCCTTCACTTTTTATTTTTTCAAAGTGTCCTACAATCTCCTTTAACAAAAAAAAAAATCTTAAAAGACTAGTAGACTCAAGATTTGAAAGTGTTTATGGGACTATGTAGCCCTGATAGGCAATCTTCTTTTATCATTCCACTTCACTGTCCTTCCTGGGAAAGGAATTACTAACCATCCTGGTCAGGGTGTCCACCTATTTAGAGCCTCCATCCACTATACAGAGGGAGGCTGGTCCAATACAGTGACCCCGCATAAAGTGGGAATAGCTTAAGAAGAAGAAAAATAATGCACACTGTGTATAAAAAGGTGTTAATACTCTAAATAATTTTGTATAAGATGAAAAAGCATATCCAGTGTAGTTTAAGTGTTGGACTTTCCTAACTTCTTACACCTTAAATATATTTTTGTTTCATACTTATAAGACAGAAGAGAACTCTCATTGTTCATCTAGTTTCAGATTTATTTTGGAGTAAAAGATTTTATCCACTAAACTCAAAGGTACAAATATGACATTCTAAACTAACTACCCTTTAATCCATCACTTCCAAATTTTTGAATTAAGTGCGAGTTAGATATGTACTTTGCTACATCATACAAATTCAACTATAGTGGAATTGCTCAATCTTAAAGTGTTTCTGGGAAATTAAAATGACAGTGCCAAGTACATCGTAATAAAGTTCATTTGAATATGCCAATGAAGGATCAAGTCTCACTAATAATACATGCAAAGAAATACAAATAATGTACATCTAGAGATGTGAAAAAGTAGTCATTAAATTAATAAAATATTAACAGTTAAATGCTAAACTACGGTTATAAATGAATATCACCAAATATATCAGTTTAGTATCAAACATTGTAATTAAGTTTTACAATAACCCAAAAGTAATGACTTTACCAATTAATCAATAAGTCCAAAAATATGTATTAGTGTTCACAAACTACATCAAACAAAATATAAAATATTATTCTACTTAACATGTAAAAGAAGATAGTAACTGACAACTTTGTTTAGCATGCAGATCATGATGTCTACTTAAAAACTAAACTATACCGTATTTTAAATATTTATGTATACCAATAATTACCTCCATGCAATTCTGTAGACCTCTTATACACTACCAAATCAACTTCATCAATAGTTGTGGTATTTCCCCCAAACAAAAGCATGTTCTTTCATAAAATCTTGGGGGCTCTGGAAGACTAAACTAATGTAATTGCCAATACATTCTGTATCATGACTCCATACAGAGGATTGAAGAAGGACATATTTGTTAACAAATATTGTTACATTGATCTATTACATCAAGAAAAAAAAAAACACAGATCTTAAAAACAAGTATTTAAAAATACTTCACTGATCATTTATTTTTATTAATAAAATCACTATTTCTTGCAACAGAGAGGGTAAAATAATTATTAGATGTTATGCTTTTCCAAACCTAAATTTACAGAATATTCTCAAATATGCAGTATTTATTTGTACTATTTTATTAACCCAGCCGTGGGGGATGCAAAAACCAGTGTGTTTTTTTTCTGCCAGTCCCAAGCCCGGCCAAAGGAAAAGAAGAGGGGAAGACGTATTGGAGGAAGGAGGAAAGGAGGAAAGTTAGGAGAGTAGAAGTGAGGGTAGGGACTTTGAATGTTGGTAGTATGAATGGTAAAGGGAGATAGTTAGCTGATATGATGGAGAGAAGGATTTAAGGTTGATATATTTTGCATGCAAGAGACCAGACGGAAGAGGAGTAAGCCCAGGTGTATCAGAGGTGGGTTCAAATTGTTCTACCATGGTGTGAATGGGAGGAGAAATGGGATAAGGGTTATCCTGAAGGAACAGTATGTCAAGTGTGTTTTGGAGGTGAAAAGATTGTCAGACAGAGTGTTGAATATGAAGCTGGAAATTGAAGGTGTGATGATGAATGTTATTGGAGCATATGCCCCGCAAGTTTGGTGTGCAGTGGATGAGAAAAATTTCTGGAGTGAGTTGGATGAAGTGGTGGAGAGTTTATCCAAGGGAGAGAGAGTGGTGATTGGAGCATATTTCAATGGACCTGTTGGTGAAAGGAACAGATGGGATGAGGAGGTGATGGGTAGGTATGGTGTCAAAGAGACGAATGAACAAGGTCAGATGGTTGTGGATTTTTCAAAAAGGATGGACATGGCTGTGGTGAATACATATTTTAAAAAGTGGTAGGAACTCAGGGTGACATTCAATAGGCTGAGGAAGATGCACACAGGTAGATTGTATCCTAGTCAGTCTGAAGGATATTGGAGATTGCAAAGTGGCGGTAGGGGAAAGTATAGTTAGGAAGTATAGGCTGGTGGTCTGTAGTATGACATTGGAGATCAAAAAGAGGAGGAGAGTGAGGGAAGAGCAAAAGGATCAAATTGTGGAAGTTGATAAACAAAGACTGTAAGGTGGATTTCAGGGAGAAGGTAAGACAGGCACTAGGTGTCGGTGAAGAGTTACCAGACAGGTGGGCAACTACAGCAGAGGTGGTAAAGGAGACAGAGAGAAGGGTGCTTGGTGTGACATCTGGATAGAGGACAGAGGACAAAGAAACCTAGTGGGGAATGGGGAAGTACAGGAGAGTATACAGAGGAAGAGGCTGGTGAAGAAGAACTGAGATAGTCAGAGAAATGATGAAAGAGAAGGAGATAAGGCATAAGGTGAAGAGAGAGGTGGCAAAGGCTAAAGATAAAGCGTATGATGAGTTGTATGAGAGGTTGGACACTAAGGAGGGAGAAAAGGACCGATACCGATTGGCTGGGCAGAGGGACTGTGCTGGGAAAGATGAGCAGCAGATTAGGGTGATAAAGGATAAAGATGCAAACATACTCACAAGGGTTGAGGTAAAAGTATATTGTAAAAGACATATATTTAATCCAAGGCAGGAGGGAGAATGGAGCCATTGGACATCAGTCAAGGAAATCCTTCAGACTGTTCCCATTAATATTATAATCTAATAATTTATAATTTCATAACAGAAAAAGTTCCAGCGGGATAAGAAGAATCAATAGAAAGAGAAGACATGGCTATCATGAGGTTTATAAGACTAAGAGCCATGTTTAATGAAGGTTAAGAAAGTTTTACACTTCTATTGTAAATTACAAATTTATACTGTATTTCTCTGTATTTGCCATACTATTTGAAAATGAGAAGTGGCCATTGCACACAAGCACCCTGGCAGTGCAGAATCTAAGAATTAATGTAGCACTATGTCCTCCAGAGAACAGCTCTCATTCAGCATTCAAAGAAAAGTCACTAGACCTGTACTGCCATCTAATGTTTAGGGAAGATAAAACTGACAAAAACATTTAGGCTCCACCTTCCCAACTTCTTTTTACCAGTACAGAATGAATGTGGTTTGGGTATACAATATGTGTTAGTTTCTGCCTTGTATGCTTAATCTCAGGATTCAAAACACCTGCATGTCTCACTGACAGATGCAACCTGGGTGAAGGAACACCATCTCCAGCTCAAACTGGCAAAGTCAGACCTTCTTGTTATCCCAGCTGTCTGTCTATTCAGCACCCTATCTGTGTTTAGTGTGGTTCCTTATGTCTAACACCTGCCAAATCAGTACAAAACCTTGGGGGTGGTGATTGATGACCAGCTGTCCTTCAAATAAAATGTTGCTATGGCCTCTTGGTTTTGTAGATTCACTCTGTACAATATCTTGCAAGGCCAGTCCATATCTGACAGAGCAAGTAGTAAAACCCCTGGTCCAGGCTCTGGTCCTGTCACAGCTGGACTACTTGAGCTCTCCGCTGGCAGGAGCACAAGTGTGTGTCACCAAGCCAATGCAGATGATTCAAAATACAGTGGAATGTCTGGTGTTGAAACAGCTGGAGTTGGCACATGCCACACCTCTCTTCAAATCACTACACTGCCTTCCTGTAGCAGCCAGCACATATTAAGTTCAAATCCTTGACGCTTGCCTACAGAGTAGTTACCTATAGATATATATGGAGACACTTGTGAGGTCCTATGCTCCTTCTTGACCACTCAGATTTGCTCATGAACGGTGTCTGGTGAACCTACATCTACATATTACCAAACATTGGCCCACACTTCATATGCAGCTCCGGCTGGTGGAACTCCCTCAATGTAGTCAAGAAGTGCTTGAAAACTCTTTTGTTTGGTGAATTTCTGTCTAACTGATATTAGCTGTTAGCTTGTGTAAATCTGGGAATTGTAACTATCTTATACTTCAATCTGAACACTTCACTTATGGGAATCAATTTTGTACCCTTTTCCTGTAACACTTGTTCTGAAGCACTCTCCAGAACTATGTTTACTCAGTTACTGTATGTTGACCTTTTTTGTAAGTCACTTTGGACAAAAGCATCTACTCATAAAATAAATGTAAAATGATAGTTATATTCCTATATATATATTATATATTATATTATATATATACTGTATAATCAGCATGTCAATATATAGGAAATATAAACAAAACCCCCATTATCCATTTTATTAACACTATTCCTTACCCCAACAACGTAAGCACTCAAGATTTTTTTTAATGTTACTTATTAGGCTTGGCCCTTTCATACAAAGGATTGTTTTATTTCACATTGAAAATGCACACATTTCTCAAAACATAAAGGAAGGATGATAAAAAGAAACAATTTTTACAAATATATGTTATAAAATAAAAATAATGCGCTCAAATAAAAGTTTGGGGTAGCCACCCCATATACTTGACAAGCAAGTTGGAAAAAATCATGGCCTTTACAGGCTGAGTTCAAAACAGAACTGAATGCAATAAACAAGATGGTGGTTATATGGTGAGCTGGTTGGTCCTGAGGCACAGAAACTGAAAGAGATGTCAGTGAAACAGGAAGTGATGTCAGGGGATTAGCATTCAGTCCGCTGGTCTACAGAGGGAACAAGAGAGAAAGGATTGGTAGACAGCGCCAACCCCTGGTTTGGAGGGTAAGTACAATTATTCAAGCCCATTCAGTTGTCTCCCATGCACACGTGGTGGCAATGTGTTTCTTATAATTTTCAGTTTATCTGCCCATTTTATTAGTGAACCAGAGAAAAGACACATAGCTTTGTAAATAATAATCCATTTATTTGTGTAGGAAAAATGTGATTTCTTTTTACCCATAACTAAGTAATATAAGTTGTATCTCTGAAGTCCCAAATCTTCACTGATATCCTCAAGGCAGGAGTGTTGAACTTGCTAAATCTGTGGAAAAAGTGCAACCTGCAATTCTGTTGTTTTAACCCCGATCCTCTGCTCACTGCATTAAAAGAAAGGGAGAGGTTAGGAGCATGCACTGATATAGCGCGCTAGGTTCACAAAAAATAACCACAATGTAAATTTACCAGCCCAAGCATATCTTTTATAAAGACATGGGAAATTTAGCTTATAAACAGTTTCTAACTAATCTGAAGCAGGAGTCAGTCCCAGCAGAAACAATACTGGGACAGCATGCCAGTTTATCACTGAGTGGACACACACTCACTAATGTCAATTTAGCAACACCAATACACCTCACCTGTGTTTCTTTGGACCATGGAAAGACATCAGAGCACCTGGAAAAATATATACACAGGCACGGGGAGAACATGCAAACCTCATGTAGGGAAGACCCAGGAAGCGAATGGTTCTTATTTTGTGCGCAAAATATACTTACTAGCTTTCAGCAACTGCTTTATCACTTTTAAATTATCCACCAAAGAAGTGTTAATATGAAAGGAGTTAATCATTTTGTAGACCAGAAGATCTCCAGACACACTCATCTTTTTTTTTATTTACCCAGTTTCTTTCTCAAAGTCTGCAAGTCAGTCAATTGCCACTCCTCCGACGTTCCATAATTCACTATGACCTTCAATTTTAGCTAAAGAACAGTCTTTCTCTTTACATTTGAACTGCACTTCCCAGAGATCTGTACATTCCTTTTACTCTCTGTACTGTCAAGCACACACCCAGCTCAGTCTAAGCACGTACACAACAAATTCCTCTGAACCATAAACTGCCTGCCTTCAGACTGCACAGCATCTAATTGCAAGTTCAGCTCAACCCTGATGCTTCCAGCTCAGCAACAAATTTTTAATAATTGTCTCCAGAGTTAGGAATGTTCCAAATAACTGCAGTAACTTGCACAGCAGACCAAGGCTTGTAGTTAGTTATAGATCGCCTGATCTTGTTCATCTTTAAATCCTACAGTTAGAAGAGCTGCATGGATTAATAAGACTCCTACAAATGGAATATCAGGGGAATGTTTTAGATTTATGTCAGAAGCTTACCCCCAAATAATTAATTTAAAGGTGTCCTCTCTGGACTTTGGCTGCAGCATATTGTGACTGGGTGGGGTCGAGGCCTCTGCCTAGAATGTGACATTTCAACAAACACCACAAGAGGGAGTCATTGGATCAGGATTGCAGGGCAACAGCTGTTGGGTTCTGCCAAGGACGGTTACATCACCTGCTAGCATTAAACCTTTCACTCCTCTCTCAGGAGCAGATAAGTTCCACTTGCTTAACACCATCTGCTGTCAGATCATGCCACATAACATGATAATTATGTTTCTCTTTTTGCCTTACTTAAAACAGCAAGTGAGTCTTGACCCAATGTATCAGTTAACTTAATGAAACTCAAGTGAGTTACTCTGCACCTCCTTCAACCTGAAATTTAGTAAAGACACTGGTAGCCACTCCTCCTTCTCTGGCAAATGCATGCCCAGGAAACCATTCAGATAACTGCTTACTTCTCCCAGCAGGCCCTGTGCACTCACGAGAACTCAAAGATAAGGGTTCACTTTTTCCAGACAATTCCTGCAGATGTGTGTGTGGGAGATGTTCAGTAGGCACAGACTAGCCCTGCAGAAGAGTAAAGATGCAGCTGCACTGAGAGCAATTGAAATGTCAGATTGTGCAAGTCACAGAGGAACACAAAGCAAGATTAACAGCTACTCCTCCCCTCTTCTCTCTCCGAAAATGAGCAATGGCAGCAATTAAAAATATCAGGCTCTGCAAGGTTGTGCTGCACTTCAAGTTGAATTTAAATCTTTTAAATAAGGTGGCTCAGAGACCAAAGCACACAGGCAAATTTCAGTTCCAACAAAATGATTTTCTTTTAGATAAGCCCAATCAAAATTAGTGCACTTTAAACTTGTCAGCAGTCTTATACAAGTCAGTTACTAGGCAGTGTAAAGAATAGCCCATGTATTGTGTTATATTGATACCGATGTTCAGTCCCACCTCTGCCAAATGCCAGTTTTCACACTTATAAACTGAGATAGGACAGGAACCTGTCCCACTCAGTCAGTAGGAATCTACATTCAAATTTAGAAAGAGGTCCATACTGGCCAAAGCAAGGGTGGGAATCGCAGCACCAGAGCCGGAGGAAAAAAATCCTGATACCAGGTTCAACCTCAGCAATCGTACATAAAAAGGTTCTGTAGACTCCAGCAATGAATAAACCTAAGAAATTTCTTTGACTTTTGGTGTACCCCTTATAAGATTTGTCACTGTTGCATATAACCACAGGCATGCCTACAATCCTTTGTTAGAAAATTTCTATTATGGTGTATGAATATATAAAAGCATGTTATCATAGAGCTGATAACATGTTAATCTAAAATAAATAGGTCCATATATGGGACATTAGATCATCCTGTATTAGGTTACATAGACATGAAACTTCATCTGAAGGTCAGGGGGCTAGCATACTAGAATGGTTTCATTACAATTAGAGTAGTCAGACAAAAGGCAATAATAATAATAAGAATTTATTGTATTTAAAGCACACAAGGACACCTTACAGAACACATTAATAACAACAGTCACCAAATAAAATTTATAGAATATTACAGTACAATAAATCCAGAATAAAAACAATAATAAAATTGAATTTAAATTTATCAGATAAAATTATCAGACAGAATAAGCCAGCTTTAAAAGTTGTGTTTTAAACTGAGATTTAATGGTTGGAAGATTGTCAATATTACAAATGCCTTGTGGGAGAGAGTTCCAGAGGCGTGGGGGCTTGACTGAAAGCTCTAAACCCCATGGTAGTCAAGCAAGCAGGAGGTATAATAAGATTGATAGAGGAGAAGATCTAAGGATACGAGAAGGAATGGAGATGTGAAGAAGATCAGAAAGATAAGGAGGTGCCAGATTATGAAGGGTCTTGTAAGTAATTAGCAGAATCATAAAGTCATAGTGGTATTTAATAGGGAGCCAGTGAAGTTGTTGAAGGACAGGAGTAATGTGTTCTGTGGAATGGGTTCTTGTAATAATATGAGCTACAGGATTCTGAACCAACTGGAGTTTGTAAAGGAGTTTGTGAGGAAGACCAGAAAGGATAGAATTACAATAATCAATATGAGATGTAACAAGAGCATGAACAAATATAGCAGTGCTGGAAGCTGAAGGAGATAGACGTAAACAGCTGATATTACATTGATGGAAATATGCAGACTGAAAAACATTATTAATATACGCCTCAAATTTTAAGGTACTATCGAGAATATCACTTATGCTCTTTCCTTGGAAGGAAGAAGAGAATTATCAATAGTAAATGAAATATTATCACATTTGTGGAAAACAGATTTAGTTCCTACCAGAAAAATCTCTGTTTTATCACAATTTAATTTAAGAAAATTAGCAGACAGCCATGATTTAATTTCCTGATGAGAGCCAGAGAGGGAAGAAGGTGGAAGAGTGGAATCAGGTTTAGTAGACAGATAGGGCTGGGTGTCGTCAAATGAAGATTACATTTCCTAAAGATATGACGAAGAGGTAGGAGATAAATAAAAAACAGAAAGGAACCCAAGGCAGAGCCCTGGGGAACACCACTAACAACTGGGCAAACTGAATTTTTTTAATTATACAAACTGTGTATAATCAGAGAGATAAGATTTAAACCAGGCATGTGGAGTGTCAATAATGCCAATCAATTTTAATCTCTCAAGGAGAATATCATGAGAGATTGTGTCAAAGGCAGAGCTCAGATCAAGGAGCACAAGTATGGTTAACAGCCCATCAGTGTGATTTTTACCAGCACCAGATTTCTTGAGAATTGGAGTTATTAAAGCAGTTTTAAAAGATAAAGGAACAATGTATAATGTTAGTTATTAGAGAGGAAAGAGAAGACAAACAGAATTTAACCAAATAAGTAGAAACTAGATCCAGCCAACAGATAGAGGGCTTGGATTTTCTAATAATACCAAATATCACTAAAAAGATTAATAGACTAAAAGTGTGACATAAAGATATTCAACTACAGTGTGTATATATATTAGGGCTGCACATTCATTACAATTTAGTATTTCTTTGAAGCATATTCATATTTTCTATAAAGCACACATAACTCAGTTATATTTTAAAAATCACTTGCCCATGCATATTAAATTATTTGTGTTACTTAATTGAATAGTTTTGTGTAACAAAAACTACCAAATGGGGTTGCTATAATATTTGTTAAAACCAATATGTATGATTTAGACTGCTGTGTTGCAAGACAACATACCAAAGCACTAACAATTACACAAACAAAAACCAGATCATGGTTTAATCAGCACTGCTATAGCTCAGGTTGGGCTTAATTGTGTGAAACACACACGTCAACTCCTCAGCTATGACCTGGACAGGAGAAATAATTAATTAGATTGAAAATGCGTGTAGATTAAGCTTTTATATTGTGATGGACGGCCGGCAGCTCAACCTGGTCGGGTTCGTCCAAAGAAAGATGGGGGAAGGCAGCTACTTTTGGACACTGCCTCCCCCAGGATGCTAGGTGGTGATTTTCCTCCAGCTTAGCGGTGCCCCGGATTCCCACAGGGCACCATGGGTTCTAGAGTTCGGCTTCACAGCCCTGCTGGGTACCGTGGGTGCCACCAGGAGATGCTGCAGGGAGATCGGGGGATTTTTACTTTCTGTATAGCCCGTAGGTACTCCCAAGTCATGGGGACAAAAACCCCGAAGTACGTCCGAGCTGAAGAAAACTCAAGCCCTCCATCTGACCACGAAATGCTGTTAAGTCATGTGGGAGGAAGAATGGAAGCACTTCCGGGTCAAGGACTATGTAAAGGACTGTTGAGAACCCAGCAAGCGAGCCGGAGTTGGGAGGTAGGTGACAGAGCTTGCTGAGAGGTGTGGAGGAGAGAATTGAGAATAACTATTGTATTTATTAATATTATTACTTGTCTGTGTATGGTGGTTGGAGTACTTAGAGTCACTATTACAGAAAAGGAAAGAATTAAGAAACATTTTTGTGCTTTTACCTGGTGTCCTGGACTACAGCGCCCTCTAGTGTCACAATAAATAAAAGGTTAGACTAAAAATTCTAAATATGTATCTGATACAGTGGCGTAGCTGGGGGCAAGGGGACATCTGTCCCTGGGCGCAGCATCCAGGGGGCGCAAAATTGATGTTACAAAATTTTAGAATTAAATAGTTTCCACTAGCAAAATACCAGCCAGCGTGAAGTACTGCCTTAAAATTTTTATTAAGAAGAAAATTAAACCTTTTTAAACTGAGGGATAATATCCATCCATCCATCCATCCATCCTCTTCCGCTTATCCAAGGTCGGGTCGCGGGGGTAGCAGCTTAAGCAGAGAAGCCCAGACTTCCCTCTCCCTGGCTACTTCTTCCAGCTCTTCCGGAGAATCCCAAATGCGTTCCCAGGCCAGCCGGAGACATAGTCCCTCCAGCGTGTCCTGGGTCTTCCCCGGGGCCTCCTCCCGGTTGGACATGCCCGGAACACCTCACCAGGGAGGCGTCCAGGAGGCATCCTGATCAGATGCCCGAGCCACCTCATCTGACTCCTCTCGATGCGGAGGAGCAGCGGCTCTACTCTGAGCCCCTCCCGGATGACTGAGCTTCTCACCCTATCTTTAAGGGAAAGCCCAGACACCCTGCGGAGGAAACTCATTTCAGCCGCTTGTATTCGCGATCTGTTCTTTCGGTCACTACCCATAGCTCATGACCATAGGTGAGGGTAGGAACGTAGATCGACTGGTAAATTGAGAGCTTTGCCTTACGGCTCAGCTCTTTTCACCACGACAGACCGATGCAGAGCCGCATCACTGCGGATGCCGCACCGATCCGCCTGTCGATCTCACGCTCCATTCTTCCCTCACTCGTGAACAAGACCCCAGATACTTGAACTCCTCCACTTGGGGCAGGATCTCCCCAACCCTGAGAGGGCACTCCACCCTTTTCCGCTGAGGACCATGGTCTCGGATTTGGAGGTGCTGATTCTCACCCCAGCCGCTTCACACTCAGCTGCGAACCGATCCAGAGAGAGCTGAAGATCACGGCCTGATGAAGCAAACAGGACAACATCATCTGCAAAAGCAGTGACCCAATCCTGAGTCCACCAAACCGACCCCTTCAACACCCTGGCTGTGCCTAGAAATTCTGTCCATAAAAGTTATGAACAGAATGGTGACAAAGGGCAGCCCTGGCGGAGTCCAACTCTCACTGGAAACGGGCTCGACTTACTGCTGGCAATGCGGACCAAGCTCTGACACGGTTGTACAGGACCGAACAGCTCTTATCAGGGGTCCGGTACCCCATACTCCCGAGCACCCCACAGGATTCCCGAGGGACACGGTGAACGCCTTTTCCAAGTCCACAAAACACATGTAGACGGTTGGGCAAACTCCCATGCACCCTCCAGGATCCTGCTAAGGGTGAAGAGCTGGTCCACTGTTCCGACCAGGGACGAAAACCACACTGTTCCTCCTGAATCCGAGGTTGACTATCCGACGGACCCTCCTCTCCAGAACCCCGAATAGACTTTTCCAGGGAGGCTGAGGAGTGTGATCCCTCTATAGTTGGAACACACCCTCCGTCCCCTTTTAAAGAGGGGACCACCACCCCGTCTGCCAATCCAGAGGCACTGTCCCGATGTCCATGCGATGTTGCAGAGCGTGTCAACCAAGACAGTCCTACAACATCCAGAGCCTTAAGGAACTCCGGCGATCTCATCCACCCCGGGCCCTGCCACCAAGGAGTTTTTGACCACCTCGGTGACTTCAGTCCCAGAGATGGGAGAGCCCACCTCAGAGTCCCCAGGCTCTGCTTCCTCATTGGAAGGCATGTTAGTGGGATTGAGGAGGTCTTCAAGTACTCCCCCACCGACCCACAACGCCCTGAGTGAGGTCAGCAGCACACCATCCCCACCATATACGGTGTTGACACTGCACTGCTTCCCTCCTGAGACGCCGGACGGTGGACCAGAATCTCCTTGAAGCCGTCCGAAAGTCGTTCTCCATGGCCTCGGCAACAACCGAAGCCGCATTCCGCTTGGCCTGCCGGTACCTATCAGCTGCCTCCAGAGACCCACAGGACAAAAAGGTCCTATAGGACTGCTTCTTCAGCTTGACGGCATCCCTCACGCCGGTGTCCACCAACGGGTTGGGGATTGCCACGCGACAGGCACCGACCACCCACGGCCACAGCTCCGGTCAGCCGCCTCAACAATAGAGGCACGGAACATGGCCCATTCGACTCAATGTCCCCACCTCCCTCGGGACGTGGTTGAAGTTCTGCGAGGTGGGAGTTGAAGCTACTTCTGACAGGGGACTCTGCCAGCCGTTCCCAGCAGACCCTCACAACACGTTTGGGCCTACCAGGTCTGACCGCATCTTCCCCACCATCAAGCCAACTCACCACCAGGTGGTGATCAGTTGACAGCTCCGCCCCTCTCTTCACCCGAGTGTCCAAGACATATGGCGCAAGTCCGGCGACACAACCACAAAGTCGATCATCGACCTGAGGCCTAGGGTGTCCTGGTGCCAAGTGCACATATGAACACCCTTATGCTTGAACATGGTGTTCGTTATGGACAATCCGTGGCGAGCACAGAAGTCCAATAACAAAACACCGCTCGGGTTCAGATCGGGGGGCCATTCCTCCCAATCACGCCCTTCCAGGTCTCACTGTCATTGCCCACGTGAGCATTGAAGTCTCCCAGCAAAACGAGGGAATCCCCAGAAGGTATGCCCTCTAGCACTCCCTCCAGAGACTCCAAAAAGGGTGGATACTCCAAACTGCTGTTCGGCGCATACACACAAACAACAGTCAGGACCCTTCCCCCACCCGAAGGCGGAGGGAGGCCACCCTCTCGTCCCACGGGGTAAACCCCACATGCACAGGCTCCAAGTCGGGGCAATAAGTATGCCCACACCTGCTCGGCCTCTCACCGGGGCAACTCCAGAGTGGTAGAGAGTCCAGCCCCTCTCAAGGAGATTGGTTCCAGAGTCCAAGCTGTGCGTCGAGGTGAGTCCGACTATATCTAGCCGGAACCTCTTAACCTCGCGCACTAGTTCAGGCTCCTTCACCTTCAGAGAGGTGACATTCCACGTCCCAAGAGCCAGTTTCTGTAGCCGAGGATCAGACCGCCAAGGTCCCGCCTCCGGCCACCACCCAACTCACACTGCACCCAACCTCCTTGGCCCCTCCCATAGGTGGTGAGCCCATGGGAGGAGGACCCACGCTACCTCTTGGGCTGTGCCCGCCGAGCCCCATGGGTGCAGGCCCGGCCACCAGGCGCTCGCCATCGAGACCCACCCCAAGGCCTGGCTCCAAAAGGGGGCCCCAGTGACCCGCGTCCAGGCAAGGGAAAACATCGTCCACAGTTTTTATTCTTCGTTGGAGGTTTGGAACCGTTCTTTGTCTCATCCCTCACCTAGGACCAGTTTGCCATGGGTGGCCCTACCAGAGGCATAACGCCCCGGACTACATAGCTCCTAGGATCATTGGGACACGCAAACCCCTCCACCACGATAAGGTGACGGCTCAAGGAGGGGGAGGGATAATATACCAATAATTATTTGTTAAGGATCTCTTTATATACCACATTGTGAGTTTGGCCTTCCGGTTGTAATATGACCAAGCTGTGCGCTGAGCTTACTCTTGAGCATGAGTTTCATGGTTTGTTTCAATTACGACAGTATTTGTAGGACTTGTGTTGAAGTGACATTCAGCATCTGTCAAGCGTTGTAAGTATACAACCGGTTTCATCGATAACTTCACATCCAGCTTTTGAGAGTTTAAACATTCATAAACATCAAAGTGTCCACTACTGAAATGGTCACCTGTCAATCTAAGATGTTTAAGAGGCATTGGCGGTTGTCGAAAGGTGTAAAATATTTGGCCATTTCGGTACACTTTAAAGCGACAACTGAAAAATTCAGCGGCAGCCATCAACTCACATGCAGATCCATAGGTGAAGGGCTTAAGCATTTCACTCTTATAGTGCTCCTGTGTAGTATAATTATCTCCTGTACCGTCATCAGCCCACACCTTGAACCTGTCCCAGTCATTCAATACATAAGATACAATGTTCCTCCGGATATCAAGAGTGAGCCTGATATGGCCGTGCAATATGTAACAAAGAGATTGGAAAAGGTAGGTGCCATCTCCGGGCATGGAAACCACTCCGTAAGTGACAATTCTTTGATCGATGGTGATCACCTCGATAGACATGTTAATGGGGGTACGGTTGGAATGATAAAGGAAATGGGTACCTGAACAATGTAAAGTAAGTCTAAAATACCTACACAATAACTATAATCATAATAAATGAACAATAAAACAGCGGAGAAACCATGGATTAAATAAAAAGGCTGTAGTTATCAGCAGGGAGACGTGAATACCGTGGCGAAGCAAGGAAGGGAATGTAGAGACTGGTGCGACAGACGGCCTTATATAGGCCAACAACGTGGGAGGCGTTGGGATGGGGGACCCAACGCCGCCTCACACGGCAACCGAGCTGCAGGCTATGGATGTATATATGTACATAAGTAGGATTCAGTTATTGTTGGGAACCCGTGTACCAAAGTTTTTGAAGATGGGCCCATAAGTAACAAAGACCGTTGAAAAGTTCAATATGGCGGCCGACAGTGGCATCATACCACCGAAATAAGTATGTACATTGGTTTCAGTTAGCGCAGGGAAGCCGCCTACCAGATTTCGTGAAGATGGGGCCATAAATAAGAAAGTTCAACATGGTGGACCTTGTCGACCGTTATGGCCGTTACGCGTAGAATTTTGAAATGAAACCTGCTTAACTTTTGTAAGTAAGCTGTAAGGAATGAGCCTGCCAAATTTCAGCCTTATACTGTACCTACACGGGAAGTTGGAGAATTAATGACGTTGGAAAGTTCAATATGGCCGCTGATAGTGGCATCATACCACCGAAATAAGTACGTACATTGGTTTCGGTTAGCGCAGGGAAGCCGCCTACCAAATTTCGTGAAGATGGGGCCATGAATAAGAAAGTTCAACATGGTGGACGTTGTTGACCGTTATGACCGTTACGCGTAGAATTTCGAAATGAAACCTGCTTAACTTTTATAAGTAAGCTGTAAGGAATGAGCCTGCCAAATTTCAGCCTTCTACCTACACGGGAAGTTGGAGAATTAGTGACGTTGGAAAGTTCAATATGACGGCCGACAGTGGCGTCATACCACCAAAATAAGTACGTACATCGGTTTTGGTTAGCGCAGGGAAGCCGCCTACCAAATTTCGTGAAGATGGGACCATAAATAAGAAAGTTCAACATGGTGGACGTTGTCGACCTTTATCGACCGTTATGACCGTTACGTTTAGAATTTCGAAATGAAACCTGCTTAACTTTTGTAAGTTAAAATTTCAGCCTTCTACCTACACGGGAAGTTGGAGAATTAGTGATGAGTCAGTGAGTGAGAGAGTGAGTGAGTGAGTGAGGTCTTTGCCTTTTATTACTATAGATTCTTAAATGCACTAAAAAGTAATTTAAAAGCATTTGCATACTCAGTCTATCACTCCATCAGTATGAGGATATCTTTTTTCTATGTTTTTTGTCTCTTTCTGATTTCTGAAGCACGTATTAGTTCTATATACCCAACAGACAATAATTTATCCCCTCCACTACTCTAACATGCTTGACTCCCACCCAGAAACATTTTTGACGTTATTTAACAGGTCGCGCGACTGACATGAGGCATTACTGTATCATTGTCTAAGTTGTGTGCCAAGTGGTTTGTGTTTATGTGTTTGATAGAAAATTAATTGGGCTGTGGTGATGTATTCTAGTCGATGGCTGGAAAAGTCTAGACGTTTCCCCATCATATTTTCGTACGAATAAATTGTAAGTAATGCAGTTTTTATAAATATATAATTATTTTGCTTTATAATTTGCTATATACTTTCTTTAAAATCATTTTTAAATGCGGAAAACAAATTTTTTCTTACAAAAACTAATGAAGGATTTAGATTTTAAAAAACACGAGGTGGCGTTATCATTTTCAGAGACTTATATGAAATTTTTTTCTTAAAATACTATTATTTTAAATACATTTTTAAAAATTTTCCCCATTGCATTTTGGCAAACAGGAGGGGGCGTGAAATCCTCAGTTGTCCCCAGGCGCTGAAAACCTTAGCTACGCCTCTGATCTGATAGTGTTATTTATTTAGACTTTTTAAATTACACATTGTCATAGAATATACCATTTTTAAATTATAAAATAAGTTTAACTATCTTAACCTTAAGCCCAAATGGATGTAAATATTAGAATGATCTATTTGCTCTTTGCACTGTGCTGTTTCAGGTCAGATATCCTTCCACAGGTGACTGAAAAAGCTCCACGGCAAATGTATTTGCCATCAGGGACAGGGCTGACCCTCTAACATTCCTGTACCTCGACATCCTCTTTTATGGGCAGGATTGGATTAACAGACATCATCGTTAGAATGTTTGCACTGTATGCACCATCTTCTTCTGGACTTTACTCTACACTGTGAGATGTGACTTTTTATTTTCTTTTTTACCGTCAGTATGTAACCCAGTTTAATGGCAAGGATAACACTGACATAAGTCTCACAGTCTTAACCTTCCAACGGCTTCAAGTGTTCCTTCATACAACTAGAGGTGCCAGAAATCTAAAGATTTTACAAGAATCTGTTTATCTTTTTTACTGAGAAGTTTCAGATTTATTTTGAGTAAACTAACTGTGAAGAACTAACTCACTGCAATGTTTTCCATTGTAACTGAAGATGTGGCCCTGTATTATCAAGCAGAATGAAGTATACAGTGAGTGGATTGCTGTTATGTCAGGTTTTTTGTTTTTAGTGTTTTCATAGAAAGAAAATTAAGAAATCATCTCCAGTTAAAAGTTAACACCCTGGTTATATCTACAGATGAATTATAACATTTTCCAAATAAACTAGACACTCAAGAACCCCCTTGCTCTGTCTCACATTCCATCTTTTGTGATGTTAAATATGCAATTAATTATTTTCTTCAATAAACTTAATTATTCTGCATCTTAAAACAAGTATCCTTCACTTACCTTAATGAAGGTCCAACAGCCAGAAATCTGCAGAGGCCTTACCAAAATGTTTAATGAATTATTATCATTGCCAAAAATAAGATGATAATTAATTTGTTGATTTCACATCAATCAGTCCACCTATTTTAAGTCAACTAGCAGCTTTGTCTTCATTATACTGTTTAAGCTCAGTTAGGTTTGGTTTCTTTTTAAAATCTACTCCCAGTACATTTGTATGGTGGTTAGCTCTGCTGCTTCACAACCCTTTGCCCCTGAGTTTTATTACATGAATAACTGGTTAAAGTAAACATCTAGAACTCATCAAACATTGAAAAAGCAGGTTGGTCTGCTCACTTTCAGCTTTTCCTTGTGCAAACAACGGTGAAAAAGCTGTTAAGAGGAATTCCGGTATTTGTGTTGATATCCTTCAGTGGTCTGGTGATGGCAAAGCCTTTAACTCTGTTCCCACTGAGTGAATGTTCAAGTTGAGGAGAGATTGCTTGGGCAAACTAAGAGCTGAGACACATGTACCATAAATCCAAGAAGAGAGAAGGGAATGCACTAATAATCCATCTGAATGTTTCAAGTTAAAAATACACACTTGTTTGAATTTCAGTTACTGTAAATGGTATGGACCATCGGTGTGCACAGCATGAGGACAGGAGGTGCAACTGCCCCTACTCTTTTTGTTCAATGTAAACACATGCCCTAATTAGAAAATATATATTCAGGCTTTACTGCTGAACTGTGCTGCTTTTATTTTTTCATTTTGCATCATCGCATCTTTGCTACTTCCCTCATTTTTGTAAAAGAAAGGATATGGACCGTCAATGCATAAATGGATAAATGATACTCCACAGAAAAATGAACAGAGACTGATTTTGAATTAGAATGAGTCAGTTGCATCATGTATGTGAATTATTCAGATGTTTCTAGTGAAAAAAACTCTTTCTGAAGTCTAAAGACTAAACAGGTGACAGAGGGCACCACAAAGTATTGCAGCAGAAACCTTAAGAACTCGATGACTGACTCTGTTTGGTCCTGCAGCTTTTCCTGGTTGGAGCTTCCTCATTGATTCCTCACTTGCTCTTCAGTTATGGACAGTCCAAACTGATGGTCAGAGGAGGACTTATCACTGGCCATTCTAGTTGTCACTGTAATAGAGATGAGGTGAGGGGACTGGTCTTTGGACGAAGGTGGCAATGGGAGGGAAAAATGATTAAAAAATTAGCTCTGGGCATTAGCTTTGTCCAGCTTTGTCTTTCAGATTGATGAGCATATTTTGGGTAAGGCAGCATGTGAATTAAAATAATTCAGATTCTGTTCTGCCCCAATTTGATCATGTCAGAGAAGCTAAGATGCTTCCCCCTAGAGTTCACAAAGCTGACATGGTCATCATGACAGTGTATGTGCACGACACTCCTCAGAAATTGCTGTTAGTATTCATTGATTTTCAAATCTGTAGTTCCCAAATGTAATGTGAAAAATAGCATGTGCTGCCTAACTATTTACATTTGTCTTTCAAACAGAATCAATGCCATCGACAGGGTTTTCTGCAATTTGTGGCAGCCTTTGGAGTGCAAGAATGAGCAACTGGATCAGCACACCTACTCCCAGTCTTTCAAAAAAAGCATCTGACTTTGCCAGCAACATCCATTCCTTGTAAATGCATCTTGTCCACACCTCAATATTGATTAGTTGATTAATTTATTGGGCTTGTGTAAGAACCAAAATTTCCCCTGGGGACAAATAAAGTACTGTCTGTCTATGGAATGAAATGGTGTCAGGGATTCAAGGTTGAAATACAAAGTATTGCTAGGCAGAACGAGCCTTTGTGCTGTAAATTCTTGAGAGGTCACCAAACCCATCCTTCTAAGTGATATTTTGTCATTTTTATTAACATTATGCACTCAGTCAATATACTTCAGTGAAGGACTAAAACAACATTCCAGAAAGTCGCTGACAATTAGTGATCGTTATGCTGGAGGTGATGTGCTTTTCCTTATCTGATACATAGTGTCAAAAAATAAAAGTACAAAAAGATATTAAGAGTTTCACTGAAAAACATAGTAAACTTCTTATTTGATTTTTTGGAGACACTGGTGTAGAAAAATCGCTGATCCTAAGTTGGATGTTGTGCTGAATGTACATTGAAGGATGACATAATAAACTACCATCCAACATGTTAAAAAGTGTGTTTTTGTTACTGTGTGCTATACGTAAGAAATTTGACAAGTGAGAGAAGACCATACAATACAATACAATACAATTTATTTTTGTATGGCCCAAAATCACACAAGAAGTGCCGCGATGGGCTTTAACAGGCCCTGCCTCTTGACAGCCCCCCAGCCATGACTCTCTAAGAAGACAAGGAAAAACTCCCAAAAAAACCCAGTAGGGAAAAAATGGAAGAAACCTTGGGAAAGGCAGTTCAAAGAGAGACCCCTTTCCAGGTAGGTTGGCGTGCAGTGAGTGTCAAAAGAAGGGGTCAATACAATACAATACACAGAACAGAACAAATCCTCAATACAGTATAAGAATAAACATTTTAGAAGTATGGAGCAGAATTTAACAGTAGATGATATCACATAATATGATTTGGATTTGTTTAGAGTCCTGGAGACCTCGGTTATCAAGCTGCCTCCCCCATTTGGTCATTTCACAGCTGAAACAGCGCTGGGCCAGCTAATCCGATGAAAGGATCCCTGTACCCCACGATTCCTGTGATCCTCCATCAGGGATGACTTTACCTTAGGCAGGCAAAACAACTTGGCAGGTGGGCCGTGGCACCAAGTGCCACATTTGAGTACTGAGAAGAGAAACAGAATAGGTGAGAGTTACTATCCAATTATAACTATCATGTTACTTATATTTTAGTGCTAATGACTAACAATAGAGATGCATTCTGTACAGTTAATCAGCAGCTCTAGTCAGGATATGCTAAACTTCAGCTGGGATTTAAAGGCTGAGACCGAAGGGGCATCTCTTATAGTAGCAGGCAGACCATTCCACAGTTTAGGGGCCCTGTAACTAAAAGCTCGACCTCCCGCTGTTATTTTAGTAATCCTTGGAATCATAAGCAGACCGGCATCTTAAGTTAAAGTTAAAACAAGTAAGCCGTTTAATGCTTTATATGTTAAAAGGAGGATTTTGAAATCTGCCCTAAACTTAACCGGGAGCCAATGTAAGGATTTAAGAACTGGAGTTATATGTTCGTATTTTCTTGTTCTTGTAATAATTCTTGCAGCAGCATTTTGGATTAACTGGAGGCTGTATAAAGAACAGTTTGAACATCCAGTGAACACCACATTGCAGTAGTCAATCCAACTGGAAATAAATGCATGAATTAATTTCTCAGAATCCTGTTTATTATTCCATGTAGTCACCAAGCTCATTCAAATAGCTAATAGCTTAGCTGTCACAATATCTCATCCAGATTCTTTCTTATCCTTTTTTCCTTTCTTTTTTGTTTTTATTTTATCTTACTTTGCCCTTATTTTATTTTTGCCTTACAGGACACTTACTGTCACATGTACCCTGAAACAACTGAAACTGGGTTGTCATCCCTCACCCCCTGGAATTGGTTCTTGAGTGTTATCGCCTGTGTCGGAACCTTTCCTAACACTTGATGCACTGAAGACAGCAAAGAGCATGACTAACTTGCACAACCTGCAAGGAAATATTAAATTAGTTTCTTACTTACTTCATGTCAGCCAGCTGTACATGTGTGGGCTAGCCATCCCCAAATCAATTTAATCACTTGTATGTTTTTGAGGTTGACGCCGCTGATGCACATTGACCGAAGTATCTGTTTTTGTCGCGTGATGCTTTCCTATGGTTTGTACTAGATTTCATTTTGTTGTGTGACTCTTTCTGATGAGTGACAATGGGCTGAAGCTTCTACACCATCACTGACTGCCCCACCAGCCTTTGAGGATTGCATGGACAGGACTGGCCTTTAAGGTCTGATGGCAGTTGTCAGGAATCAGTGCCCACACTTTTCTCCTTGTGAAAAAGATCATGTAGAAGTATTTAATGTGCTCACTTGGAGTTTTGGTAGAAGAGCAAAGTTTACTTAAAGCCAGAAACATGTTCCTTATGGACATTAGAAGTTTTAAAGAAATATATGTCTTGCCCACATTAGGAACCAAATCTAAAGCTTTAGTTTGAAAACACAGCAACCAGCCAATGTGGCACTGTTTAGGGGAGGTCTGTAGCTGTTTTTAGGGATTCATACATGAATTTGACACCAGAACAAGTGAAGCAGTGGGGTGGGATACACCATCGCAATACAGATAAAGCCCATGTTTACAGATTGGTTCCATAAGAAACATCGTAGAGAGGGCATCCACAGCAGATTCTAGGAAAACAATGGCGTCCTGCACAACACAACACAGCGTCAGAAGTCTGCAGTGAAACGAACCCCAAGTTATCGAATCTACATTGCGGCAGACAGAGAAAAGGTGATCAATGGTTTTTCAATATTCCTGGCATGGAAACTTCTCCCTCACAAAAGGAGACACAAACTCAACAAAATAAAGTTAGACGATCAATAGTGCAACAGGACTGCTACTGTCTTTGGCCATTGATCATCTCCACATATGACTTGAGTAATTGTCTCTGTAGCAGGTCACTGGCAGAAAAAAACAAAACAGGAATGCCTCTGTGATTTTGTGCACTGATTGGATGTTGATTTTTCATAATTTGCATAGGAAAAAGGAAAAGAGGAAGGCCTAAGAAGAGGTTTATGGATGTGGTGAGAGAGAACATGCAGTTGGTGGGTGTAAGAGAACAAGATCCAGAGGACAGGAAAATATGGAAGAAGATGATCTACTGAAGTAACTCTTAATGGGAGCAGCCAAAAGAAGAAGAAGAAGCATATGTTAAACGGGATAACTTAGCAGGACTCAAAATGTGTTATCGCACATAAGATTTTCCATAAGATTACTGATTATCTTGACAGTAAGTCAGTTTTGGAGATCTCCATGTCTTTTATAAATGTATGATTTGTAGGGTTACTTACATTTACATTTATTTGCTTGGAAGACATTTTTACCCAAAGCACTTTACAAAAGAGTTAAATATAATCAAGTACCATTAGGCTAGGGCCTGTTTGTTCTGCAAGTGTAACAGGACAGCTAACAAAAGTTAATTGCCACAATTGGTAAAGTATGAATCAGTCACACTTTCGCTCACTCAATGCAATATCCTGACATCAGCCTCCATAGTACATAAACTGTGACACAAAACAGAAAAATGTTTGCTGTGCTCAGATGTATATGCAAGCCAAAGTGGCACTCAGACTCGGAAAAAGAGAAATACATAGAGCCGCAGAACAAGACAGGTAAAAAAAGACATTTTATTACAGGTTTAAAAATAAAGAATAAAAACAGGCAGGAGGTCAAATTAAAAGGCAAAGCCTTGAAGTATTGTGACAAGAAGGAGAAGGAATGAGCTTAAACAAAGAAAACAAAATAGTCATGGACCAGTAGATGCCAGTGTATGCAAATGAAGGAATCCAGCAGAAGCGATTAGCGGTGAAGACGAACAGTACTACTGACCAATGGGGTGGACTGACAGGTGAAGAAGAGGAAATATCTTAAGACAGGAAACTGACACAGCACAGCAGAGCTGTGAAGTGGAAGGAAGGGATGAAATTCTACTCAAAAATAGTTGTTTCCCTGTTTCTAATTATATATTGGTTTTAATCAACAAAGATATAATCCCTTTTAACTGATAATGTACCAATTCCTCACCTTACAATCTCTGTTAAGGCAGATGAAAATTGTTTTATTGTCTATTATTGAGTAAATACGGTACAAATTCATTAGGTTTGGAAACTTGGCATCAAATTGTCCAGTTTGTAGTGAGACAATGGGGATGATACAACGTTTTCTCATATAACATAAATGACATCAATTTCAATGGTGCTGTAATGCATATGAATGATATGAAAAACCCCTCAACTTGCACTATTACTGTATTTACTCCATCAGAATTTTTTACAAATGTATTTAAAGTTTACAGCCATAGTGTATTATTTGCTAAAATATGGGGTAAGAGGTCATCAAGTTAAAAGATTGTGCTTCACAGGAGCTTTATGCAGAGTTTATGTTCATGTTTATGAATCCTATCACTACTTTTGACTTTGCTCAAGCTCAAAATTACTTACACCAAACATTGCAATCATGAACATTGTCTTGCTTATCTGATGTGTCAGAATTATGCTAAAAAATGCAAAAACCCAAGTGCCATACTCAATATGCAGACAATATCAGAGTCAATATTAAAATCAATTAAAAAAAATCAGTGACAAAATAAGCACAAAAATATCCAAAGAGCAACAGAGTTGCAGTTGTTAAGTATATACAAAAACTCCCAAAGTGAACAGAGTTATTGTTGCTGAATACACACATAAGCATTCAGAAATTCCCAGACGTGCTGTTTCTAAACATACCCGAAAACATATTGATGTGAACAGAGGAACTTCTGTTCGATATGCACATCAAAAGACATATTTGCCTTGGGTCTTCTGAAAATCTGCCTCAACCAATGCAAACTTAAAATCGTTAACAAAGCCTGCCTAGACGGCTCGCTCAGATGGTCCTAGGGCACAATGTCAGATCACTGAAATGACGCCATCCCAGTCAGATGGGAGGGCCAGGCGTGACCAGCATGTGAAATGGGGACTGAGCTGCAGCGTGAGGTACAACACTGAGGAGGAAACGGAACATCAAGTGAAACTTTCAGGGTCACTTTTGGGCCTCTAAACTTTGCAGAATTTTATGTGCCATTTTTGGATTATTTCCGATTTTAAGGCACCATTTTGGAAGGTTTTCTTCTGCAATGTTATTTTTATGGTATATTTGGATAGTCATGGCGATATTACTTAATATTACCTACCAAGTTTCTATTGATATTTTAATTATTCTTTGTTGTATTTCGGAAATTTTAGGGTATTTACAAATAATTTATGTTGAGCATTTATTAATGTTTTTTTTTACTTTCTCATATACAAAGTACTGTATAGGGAAAGTACTGTAATCGTCCAAAAATTCGATGTCAAGATTTTGATAAATCTCAACGTTTTAGACATCCGAAAATACCATTTTTGGAATTATGTCTCAGTATGTGTGTGTGTATGTAAACATGGTAACTTGAGTACGCTTTCACTTAGGTTAACCAACTTTTTTCTTCTGTAATTGTAAATCAATGAAGTCCTTAGGACCGAGCATCACTCTGTCATAATATTTGCCACTGCTGTATCATGTATGTTTTTACTATATGAATGCATACATATAGTAGAGTGTGATGTTACTGTGGCTATTTTGTATTTAGACTTTTGTGATTGTGTACTGGTTAAGAGGGTATTATGTTTAAGGCAGGATTCCTCCCGGCTTATGTTTAAATTCCCTTTTTATGTATTTTTTGTTCCTGTTGTATCCTTTAAATATTATCATTTAAGTTATTTATCTTTATTATTTGTATAATTATGTTTATTTTGTCACTTGTGATTGTTATTCAGCTCCTATGTAATGAACATATGTTCTGCCTTTTCCTTTTTGTTTTGCGGGTGGTTCCCCAAGAGGCGGGTCCACCTGTCAATCTCTGTTGAGAGACTACTCCCAGCCCCATAATGGGAATTCCAGTCCCTCTGCAGTACATTGTATGCGCTTGGTGGTTAGTGAGTTCTCCTCTTTATGTTTGGTGTTATTCTCTCAATTTACTGACTTTTTGATTTTACACTTCTTTGCTTTTGGTTTATACTTTCTGGGTCTTGTATTGTGACTTTGTTTGCTCAAAACTGATTTGTAGGCAACTCATTTGTCCCTATTTTTGCTCTTTTGAACTTTTCTTTGTTTTTTGCTATTTATTTGTGAATAAACTTCTTGTTTTAAAGATTTTTGTTATATTAGTCATGTTGTACATATTTTGGGACATTTCAGAGGATATTTTGAAGTTTAAGAATTGAACACATTTTAGCCTGGTGTAGGCCCAAGCAAGGCCAATCTAATAGAAGCTAGGCTGACTTTTGGTTCACCTCCTCTGGGCAGGCTGATGGCATTCAGGCCTTCTTTCTGGGATATTTTTAAAGGCCTTACACCTTTTTGGCTATTTCTGGCAAATGAATCACAACGGAGAGAGTGAAGTTTGGAAAGAAAAAATATATATTTTCTTTGGATTAACCGTATGAGAAATCTTAAACATTTTGCCATTTTTTCCCCAATCAGCTTTAATAGTTGAAACCTGCCTAGTGATTTGTATTTTCAGTCTCCTTAAGGAAGTTCATGTGGTGAGCACAAATTCTAAACATGCAACATGTGTTTAAGGTCTTCAAAAGACCAACAAAAGCAGGCCAGGCTAGGACTGAGGCTCACCTCAGTCTAGCCAATCCCACAACTACTATGGCATTTTAATTACTATAGAATAACAGTAATAAGTAAAGTTATAGCTTTTATTATTAGGCATAATGAAAAGCTGGCTAAACCTTCTTTTACATGCAGCAGCTTGGCCCAGACACCAATATACAGTAATGTAATGAAAGTCAAGGACAGTATGTACTATGAAAAAAACAAGCAGGCCATTGTTTTAGAAACGCAGCTGCTTAAAACTTCATCCTTGAGAGATGCTTGTACATCAAGTAACTTTCATTTGACCAGCCTGGTATCCCATATGTGGGTTGTCCTGGCTTCAACTTCCATCCATCCATCCATTATCCAACCCGCTATATCCTAACTACAGGGTCATGGGGGTCTGTTGGAGCCAATCCCAGCCAACACAGGGCGCAAGGCAGGAAACAAACCCCGGGCAGGGTGCCAGCCCACTGCAGGGCTTCATCTTAAATTGTATAATTGATCAATGGATAAGTTTCGGTAAAATAATGTGGACACCGGCACAGGGTAAGAAGTAATGATGGCCAGTTTTGGTTGAGTGATGGACATTAAGTAATGGTGGGAAGGAACTAGAAGGAGGAGAGTGTTTTGAATAGATGATAAGAAATATAATATAAACCCATGCACTTCCTAGTTGAAGCACCATGGTCAAGTCTCTTTTTTACATTGCTGTGTAATAAAGAATTTTTTGTGCACTTCCATCTGCTTTCTTTCAAGAGAGAACTTTTCTCCACAACAACAACTACCTGCTGAGTTCAGCTTGGCTGTCACTGGCTTAGCAGAAAAAACTGGTTTAATGGTTCAAAATACAAAGAACGGTCTCGAAATATATATAAATGCAAAGAATTATTTTTATTATGATTATAATCTTATACGAAGTGTAGGCGATGATCGGAAACTCCAGGCTTGTAGCAGAAGGACAGCAAATAACCTTTATATTTGAAGGATGTACTTAGAAAAAGAGAAAAACAGAGCTAAAATACTTAAAATAGCAAAAATGGATTAGTCTAAAAAGGCAGACGAGACCCATTATGTAATCTGAAAGCAAAATCCAATAATAAAAGAAAAAAAATAGAAACAACTGAAACTAAAACAGCAATAGAACTCAGTGAAGCACTGGCTGAACCTTGTGCTGGCCACCACATAAAGGCAGGAGGACCTCGCAGTAATGACATCAGAGTGGCGCCGCCTCCTGGGGCTTCACCCACAAAACACATTGAATTCAAGCTGATTTAAAAAGGCAGTACAACATTACAAAATTGGCAAACTAGAAAACCAGGCATGACACACTACTTCTGTTGTATATGTTCCCAAGTGGCCCCCATGCCCAAATTGTATAGGTTTATAGGGTCATCACTGTCACGTGTACAGAGTACAGTAAAATTCTGACATTCGCGTGCTAATCAACATGCAACACATCGCCATTCTCTGGCATTTAATCAGTGAACATAACTACCTTACCTCAAAACAACGGCCTTCCTTGCTAGATAAATCTCAAAACACAGACAGACCACAATAATGAGAAATTAGGTAAGCAAAAGCTGTTCAAAAATTATTTATTTTCAAACTTTTAAGGTTTATATAGACAAATCTTTGAAGTCAAAGTAATGCCAAAAAAAAGAAAACTACAGTTACAGAGCAGCATAGAATAAAAACAAAAAGAAGAGTAAGAGAGAACTGAAGTCCTGTATAAGTAGCAACTTCCATGCAATGTGTTTTCAATGAGCTGTTGGGATGTGGGAGGTTGAGGGCGCCTGGCTGGCTGTGGACTGTAATGGGATGCGTGAACCGGGCTCGGTGTTGGACCAGACGGAGGTTGAATGATGGTGGTTGGAACAGAAGCCAAAAGAAGGTTGACTGCAATTGCTGGGGGTCTCAGCCCTGTTGAATGGACCCATATGGGTAAGAAGGGGAGACAAGTGAGTGGAGCACTGGGGCATATCGATAGATGACTGTGTTTGTATTTTTATTTCTAGTTTTTTCTACATATGGAAGGATTGCTTATTGATTTGTTTAATTTTCTACACTTCTCTGTTTTCATTTGCTTATCTGTGGATTATTTACTGCTGGTGTTACACTGCACTTTTGAACACTGTTTTGATTTGTTTGCATAAAACTGCACAATGCACTTTTCTCCTACCTTGACGTTGTGCATCCCCATTGCACCAGTCTATCCTGGTCATAACAATTGATAACACAGGTTCAAGAAGGAGAAGCCAATGGTGAGGACAACCCAGCATCACAATGCTTTACTACATATAAGCCGTTGTGAGCCCCAGTCAGGCTGTGCTGGAGGAGTCAAACCTTCTAGCAATTTGGGGGACTCCTAATATTTTAATAGCAATTCTCCAATGCCTTGTACTATTCAGCTTAGGGCTTCTGTTTTCCCTGGACCTGGCAAGGGATCTGAGTACGTTATATTTGCAAATGTGTTCAAGGCGTGCTCTGTGTTTGGAAATGGAAATGCACATTATGACAATGAATTGACTTGAAATTTAGAATAAGCTGCAGTTCTCAGAAAAGTGGGAAGAACAGACAAGACACGACGTTGCCTTCACTTGGAGTCCAGACAATCCTGTATTTCTTCAGGCTACCAGTAGGGGGCACTTTTGTCTTGGTTATAAGTCCATTTTATTCCTGCACAGTGTAATCTTTATGAATGTATGCTCAAGGCTGCTCAAGATTTTCCTTCTTGGCTTTGTGCCTTGTCCACACAGAAACATGATGAACCGCCAGATGCAACAGTGGCAACTCACATTACACCATTTACATTTACTTCATTTCATATTGATTCAAGTTTATGAAAGAAAAAGCTGGGGCCGAAGAGGAATTTTGCAAAGTGTATAGGAGTTTCTCAGGAGGTGACATTGGTTGATTCTTTTTATGTCACTGACTTCTTGCATTGTTGTGTCTGCTGATTTGTAGCATATTTTATTAGCCTACATTGCTACATTTTATTAGGTGGCTGGCATTATAGTAGTATGCTAAAGTAAAACGTCACTTGTCTTCACTGTTTCTTTTCTTTCCATTTCAACTTTCACTGTAACACAAGTCACCATAAAGTCGTTTCAAAACTCAGGTTTGATTCCTGACTCAATAAGGAGTTTGCATGTTCTTTCTATGTCTGAATGGCCACTCTGGTTTCCTCCCACATTTCAAAGACAGGCAGGTTAGGTCAACTGGAGTTTCTAAACTGGTGTGGTGTGGGGGTGTTGTGTGATGTCTGTGCACCAGTTAATGCTTTGTGCCCATATCTGCCATTTTTAGGCCCAGTAACTTTGTAATTGAAAAGACCGAATCCAGAAAATCGATGGTTGGCCACAGAACTTTTCATCCTCCTTTCCTTGCCTTAGTGTGAAATCATATTTAGTTATTTTCATTGTGAACCTTCTTAGTGGATCAAATTACAGTTGATGTTACCTTGTCACCGGAAACCCACTTAATTATGTAACACATATTACAGCACCTATCCTGCCTCATAAAATAACGGAACAAAAAAACAAGTCTAACACTTTATAACCTATTGTTTACATCCTCAAATATTGTGATTACTTAACTGGAGGATGTGGTTTATGCCCAAGGTCATTAAATGATGTGCTTCATAACTGCTCTTTATAGCAACAACTGCCCTGACCTCAGTCTGTTTGTTTGTCTTACATCATATTAGTTTACACTCTGGTGACCTTCATCAAATAAAACTTCATATACAGCACATTGAATCATTTCCTAGCTCTTGGGGCCAGTGATCTTTATCAACTCATTCTTCTTGCAATGAGTTTTCCCTGTCCATATTGTGTTGTTCTTTTGAACTGACTGCACACTTTTCCTCCAATTCATCTTTGCTCTTTGTCTCTCATTTTCACTCACTTGCTTCAACTATTACTCATTTCATTTGCATTTTACACCCTCGTATTAAATGACTTGACAAAAGCAGTGAAATAGAGATCTGAATGTGCTTACTGTGTATCACCCTGCTTAGTTTGGACATTACATGCAAAGCTGAGTGGATTTTTCAGCAATTATTATAATTAAATGAATGGGACACACAGAGCCCCAAACTCTGCAATCGACTACTCCCCACAGTGACACTCTGAAGGGTCAGATGAGAGATGGGGTCTCTGGGGGAATATTTAAGGAAAAGACAGGCTGGCAAAAGAAGATCCCTAGGAGAATTAAGAGGGTGACATGAATTAAATCCCTTTGAAGCCTCAGACAAAGACAAACAGAGAGCCACAATGTATTAGAGTGCACATAATGGCATGCTGGGGTGCTTTACATGCAGCAGGAAGGAAAAATGGCAAGGCCAAAGAGTTAACAGCAGAAACGTGAGAGAAATCAGAGTTCAGGCAGAGTGTCAATAACCAACATGAACACAGGAAACTCAATTATCAAATTTCAAAGCACTAATTAAATATCAAAACCAGAACATCTTAAACCAGTCTGTAATTGTTTTGGTAATTAAGTCTATCAAAATTGCCACAAGTTTCAAGTTTAATCAAAAACCTTGGATGCCATCATCTTAAATAGCTGGGATGTAATGATGTCATTCATGTCACATGACATGATAATCAACCTGAAAATGGTTTCACCCATAAGAAACAATGAAACACAAAATGACGTCAGTCTGATGTTAATTGACACTGAACACTGGGGTGCCACAGGGTTGTGTACTGAGCCCTCACCTTTACTCCCTCTTTACAAATGACTGTAAACCTACCCATGATACTAATATCATAATAAAGTCTGCAGATGACACCACTGTGATAGGCCTGATCTCCAGTAATGATGAAGCAGTCGATAGTTGGAGCCAGAAAAACAATGTTGCACTCAATACCAAGAAAACAAAGGAACTGATTCTGGACTTCAGGAGACTGAACTAGAGTGGTTACGATTCCATCGGCATTAATGGAGAGAGGGTAGAGACAGTTCAGAGTTTTTGATTCTTGAGAGTCCACATCAGCAAGGACCTGTCATGGACAACAAACACGACAGCAATGGCCAAGAAAGGTCTTCAGAGACTTCACTTTCTAAGGATGCTGAAGAAAGCACAACTCCCAAAACAGCTGCTGGCTAACTTTTGTAGGTGCTCCATAGAATCTGTCATCACGTACTGCATTACAGGTACATCGTAGTACTCTGGCTGCATCTCTGAGAACAGGAAGATCCTCCAATGTATCAACATGGTTCAGAGAATTACTGGCACTCAGCTACCATTACTTGAAGATATCTTCACTACCTGCTGCAGCAGAAAAGCAAAAAACATTTATTGAGATCCAACCCACTCCAGCCATAGCATTTTCATTTCTCTGCCCCCTGGCAAGTGCTTCAGAGCCCTGCATGCCCACACTACCAGGCTGACAAACAGCTTTACCCCAAAGCAATCAGTCTATTAAATGCACTGCAGTCACTGCCCCTTCCTATAATAGAAACCACCACTGATTGAACTGAACAGCTGCATCCACCACACATAGTCACACACTTATACATGACCCAAATGAACTCATGACCATTAAATTGACGGCAACCTTCACTGTGACTTCATTTATTTGTGCTTACATGTTTACCATTACTTTTACTCTGTGTATATTTGGTACCTGTGGTTCTCATAGTTTAATGTTTATTATCTAGTCTTATATACTATTATCTAAGGCATCTATATGCTTACTCCAAATGATATTTTATTGTATTGTACACTGATGATAATGGAATCTTGCATCACTTGCATAAAGTAAAGTTACAATTTATTACACTTTTGGATACCGTTAGGATTTGCTTACTTCATAGCTGCATTTGTCCAAGGCTTTCAGGAAGTAAGTAGGATGCGTATGCAAGTAATTCCTCGGTCTAAGTATCTTTGATTTAAAGGTTAATAGTAAAATTCAAAGCAAAAACAGCTCACACAAAAATAAACAGAAAAGTTGACATTACTAAAAAAAGAAAAGTTCTTATACTGTACATGAGGCTCAAGACTTAGGTATCTTGTTACATTTCCTTAAGTTCCTATCCTACGGTTATATTTCAGCCAGGAGTCCCCCCTGTCTGGGGTTCAAATTCATGTTTCATGTCTGTTTTGTGCATTCTTGATTCTTTAATTTATGCTAGTATTACTTTTGTTAATAATATGCATTATTCTTTGTTATTGATTTTGTCTTTGTGTGTAAGCAGCCTGTGCTATGATTCCTGTATTTTGTGGGTGGTACCCCAAGAGACGGGGACACCTGCCAATCACCACCAGGAACTTATTAACTTTACCCATCCACCTCCTCCTCACTTTCTCTTCCCCTGTACTTCCATTCCCACGACTCTTTTACCCACATATTCATTATTTCTCCTCATTACATGTCCACACCACTTCAACCTACTTTTCTGAACTTTCTTGGGTATCTCTCCCATTTTGTTTTACCTCTGATTGTCTAATTTCTTATTCAATTCTTCTTTGTAACTCTACCCATCCATCTCAACATTCTCATCTCTGCCATATCTAACTTCTTCTCCTGTGCTCCCTTTACTTCCCATGTCTTAGCTCCATGAATCATTGCTGGACTTACCGCTGTCTTACCTTTAATGTTTGCCTTAATTCTTCAATCACACAATACACCTGATGCCTTCTCCAATTGTTCCATCCACACTGCACTCTATGGGTTATATGAATAATCCGATTTTTCCATCTCAGGCTACCACTGATCCTAGATATTTAAATGTATCCACTCTTTTCAATAGCTCTCCCTGCAGGCTAACTTCTGAATCCTGATCATTATTCAACCTCATATATTCCATCTTATTCCTATTGTTCTCCAAAGCTCTATCTTCCAAAGCCCTTCTTTATTCTTCCAACTTCATCTCCACTACACAATACAATGTCATGAACAACAACAACATTTATTTATATAGCACATTTTCATACAAACAGTAGCTCAAAGTGCTTTACATAATGAAGAATAGAAAAATAAAAGACACAATAAGAAAACAAAATAAATCAACATTAATTAACATCGAATAAGAGTAAGGTCCGATGGCCAGGGAGGACAGAAAAAACAAAAAAAAACTCCAGACAGCTGGAGAAAAAATAAAATCTGTAGGGATTCCAGACCATGAGACCGCCCAGTCCCCTCTGGGCATTCTACCTAACATAAATGAAACAGTCCTCTTTGGATTTAGGGTTCTCACGGAAGGGCTTGAAGATGATGGTCACGTAGACTTCTGGCTTTTAGTTCCTCAATGATAGAGCATCATGATGCTTTGAGTAGGTGGTGGTGGTGCAAACCGCCACCACAGAGAAAACGGAAAAAGAAACAGAAAGTTGGGGTCAGTATGAATTTTAGAGCCACCATGAATAGTTATTATGATGAATTGAACATACAGAGTATCAATATTAAGTTAAAGTGAAGTTATAAAAAGGCCATGTTAAAGTAATGTGTTTTCAGCAGTGTTTTAAAGTGCTCCACTGTATTTGCCTGGCGAATTCCTATTGGCAGGCTATTCCAGATTTTAGGTGCATAACAGCAGAAGGCCGCCTCACCACTTCTTTTAAGTTTTGTTCTTGGAGACACTCATTTGAAGATCTAAGGTTACGATTTGGAATATAACGCGTCAGTCATTCCGATATATAAGATGGAGCGAGATTATTTAAGGCTTTATAAACCATAAGCAGTATTTTAAAGTCAATCCTGAATGACACAGGCAACCAGTGTAGTGACATCAAAACTGGAGAAATGTGTTCGGATTTTCTTTTCCCAGTTAGGATTCTAGCAGCTGCATTCTGCACTCGTTGCAAGTGATTTATGTCTTTTTGGGTAGTCCTGAGAGATGCGTTACAGTAATCTAGTCGACTGAAAACAAATGCGTGAACTAATTTCTCAGCATCTTTCAATGATATAAGAGGTCTAACTTTTGCTATGTTTCTTAAGTGAAAAAATGCTGTCCTAGTGGTCTGATGAATATGCGATTTAAAATTCAAATTACAGTCAACAATTACCCCTAAGTTCTTTACCTCCTTCTTGACTTTAATCCTAGTGCATCAAGTTTATTTCTGATAACCTCATTGAATCCATTATTGCCAATTACTAAAATTTCAGTTTTCTCTTTATTTAGTTTGAGAAAATTACTATTCATCCATTCAGAAATACCAGTAAGACATTGTGTTAGTGAATCAACAGAGTTGGAGTCATCAGGTGCTATTGATAAATACAGCTGCGTGTCATCATCATAGCTGTGGTAGCTCACGTTGTAACCTGAGATAATCTGACCTAACGGAAGCATGTAGATTGAGAAGAGCAGCGGACCCAGGATAGAGCCTTGTGGAACACCATATCGGATATCATGTGTCTTTAAAATGTGATTACCACAACTCACAAAGAATTTTCTCCCTGTCAGGTTGGATTCAAACCAATTTAAGACACTGCCAGAGAGGCCCACCCATTGACTAAGGCGATTTCTAAGAATATTGTGATCAATGGTGTCAAATGCAGCACTCAGATCTAAGAGGATGAGAACAGATAAATGGCCTCTGTCTGCATTTACCCGCAAGTCATTTACTACTTTAACGAGTGCAGTTTCTGTGCTGTGATTTGTTCTAAAACCCGACTGAAATTTATCAAGAATAGCATGTTTATTGAAGTGGTCATTTAACTGCATAATGACTGCCTTCTCCAGAACTTTACTTAAGAAAGGCAGGTTAGAGATGGGTCTAAAATTTTCAAAAGCAGAGGGGTCAAGATTATTTTTCTTGAGCAGGGGTTTAACTACAGCAGTCTTAACACAGTCTGGGAAGACCCCCGTATTTACTATGTCAAGAATATTATCAATTAGCACGTCTGTTATTTCTTTGAAAAAACTTGTTGGCATTGGGTCAAGGACGCAGGTGGAGGGTTTACCTGTAAATCAGGTAAATCTATCCTGGTGAAAGAATTTAATTTGTTTATAACAAAGTACTGGGGCTCAGGAGGATCCACAGTGTTGGGGAGATATACTATGTTATCTCTAATATCATTAATTTTTTGATTGAAAAATACAGCGATAGCCTCACAGGTTTTACTGGAAGTACTTGGAAGGCATTTCTTTGAGTTACCTGGGTTTAGTAGGCGATCAATTGTTGAAAATAAGACTCTGGGATTACTAGCATTGTTATTTATAATCTTAGAGAAATAGCAGCGTCTCTCAAGACGGACAGTGTTATTGTATTCTGTTATTTTGACTTTTAATATTTCATGGTGGATAGTAAGTTTAGTCTTCCTCCATTGACGCTCAGCTCTACGGCATGTTCTCTTTAAATCAGACACTCTTTGGGTCTTCCATGATATAACAATGCTAGAAGATTTTTTAACTGTCTTTTCAGGTGCAACTACATCAACAGCAGCTCTTACCTTAGTATTAAATCTTTCCACCTTTCCAACAAAAAGCATGGATCAGGGGGACAAAACTAAAGCGCCACCTATTAAATGAAAATACACCCCAATGAAGGAGAAGAAGGCTGTGCCATGGCGGCTCCTACATATAAAGAAGGCTAAATTGGATTAAGAAGAATGGACTCTTTAAATTCCATGGTCATCTCTCTATCAGTTACACAGAAGCAAAGCTTGCTGTATTGACATTGATTTTGATTGTTCAGGTGGTATGTTTTCTTCTAGTTTTGACATCTAGTATTTAATGACTGGCTTCTTTGCATATAAACATAACTAATGGTTAAATTAAAGTTTGAATATTGAAAACAGAAACAAATATTAGTGCCATAATATTCTTGTTCACTCGATTTAATATTTGTTTAGCTCTTTCAATGGTAGTGACCAAGAAACTAAAGGATAAAAGTAAACAGGCCATGTTGGGGTATGTCTTGCTTATTCAAGTTCTTACTGTGCTCATTCTCTACGATTTGTGCAGACCTTTCAATTGTATAAATCGGGGAAGTCCCCACAGGAGGGCAACTCTTGAAGCAGCTCTTGGTCTTAGCTAAGGTAGTTGAACGTGTAGCCATTTCAGGAGCAGCAATTTTGGCATCCCAAAAGGAGTACAGTTTGGAACAAGAGCATCTCCTGGCCCTTGCTAAGGTTTTGGTGCTGAAGTAGTCTGTCTGGGTCCTTGCTAACATGTATTGAAGCTGAGGTAGCCAGCCTCGGCCATTGCTGAGATATTGAAAATGTCAGAGTAGTTTGGACGAAAAGCTAAAATGGACACTGACGTCTGTGTTTTTAAACAGAAATGTAGAAGTATGGATATAGCCTCAAGCACAAGCGTAATTAAAAGAAGATAATACTCTGCAAACACCATGACAAAGCAGGAGCCAGCATTCTTTGAATCAAGGGAATGATACTCTTATATTGCCAGATGATTGCAAGCCAGGTTATGAGTGCAGAATTTGGACTATTAGAAATTAAACTTCTGTTATGTGGGACTTGCAGCTACTTAAAATATCATGTTTTGCCTCGCACTCACTTAAAACTATATAAAATTATTGAAAAATTTCAAGGCAGTATAATCACATGTTTATGAGCAACTTCCGGTAGTTTCCTATCCCTGGTGACTGTTATGTGCTTGTGTTTAATCGGACTCATGACTTACTGATACTTCCATATTTAATGCACAGTGGCAGGGAGCTGTGGCCCTGGCAACATCATGTGCAAGGAAGGAACCAGCTGGGAACAGGATGCCAGTCCATTGTGGGGAATACTTATGTACACACATCCACACTAGTGCAGACCGGCAAAATGACAATGTGCCAGTCAGTGTCACTGCATGACTTGGAATTGTGAGAGGAAACTGGCATTCAAGGAGGAAGCAGATGCAAACATGGGACACAAAATGGGATTCAAGTGACAATGCCACATGCTGCTGTCCAGACAATGTAAATTGTTTGATTCAAAGCTGTAAGATGAGAATTCAATTGCAGGCTATTATTGGAAATACTACACACTCTTATACAGTATTATTCCAGACTGGATGGTTGAAGCTTTCAATTACTTTGATTCTAGCTTTGTAGCCTAGAGAGCTAGTCAGGGGATTATTATGTCAATTTGGTGTGAGTAGGGATGTTGGCTTGTTTGTTGGGTTTGTGGTTTTTAGTCCATCCATCTGTACACTCATCTATCCATCATTCCCTTTTTCTGAGTTCCTCAAATCAATTGCAGGTCCCAGGAGGCCACAGGCTATGAATGTAAGTGATGTTTTTTGTGAGTACTTCAAGAGCTTCAGTGGAGATGGCGTATGATTTGTTGTGGGCTTGTTTTCAAACAGCATACTCAGGATTATTACACCCTCTAATATCACAAGCATTCTGGATTTTTAACAATATAAACATGCCTGTGTAACCTTCTGGTATATGTATATTAATTTATTAATATATTGGAAACACTTTAAATATCAGCTACTGTATATTCCATTTAGTCTATTCTGAAGATGTGAACATCAAAACAGGATCTTTCAAGTAACTTTGAACCTTTACTGATGTTATTAGCACAGAAACACAGCTTCACAGTGGTCATAAAAAATAATAAATGAGAAGAATAACAAAGAAAATAAACCACCAGCAAGCAGCTTTGACCAAGGACCAGACAGCATGACACAAACTTAATACTTAAACGGGAGTTTAGTATAAAACCAAATAATACATATAAATACATTCTTACAAGATGTACAAGATTTTATAAACATCAAAAACTGACAATTCCCAAACGTGAATTTACATTAAATACTCAAATCCATCCCCCATTCATTACTGAAAACACAACATTTCATTTCCAGAGAATGTAGATTGTATACATGGTTGTCGGTTTCTTTTAGTCCTCTGAGGATTTATGGGTATCTGTCAACACAACATTTTCATCAAGTCAGCAATGTACAGAAGCAATTCAAAAGGCAAATGAAATGTTAGGTTTGTAAACAGGAGACAAGACAAAGTTAAAGAGAGCACCACCCTGAGTGAAACCCAGCCTGTTAACTGACAACAAGCAACAAAATGTGGAGATGTCTTTTCAAACAATAGTTCAAGACAGAACTGAAGTAGGTTGGTGGCCATCTTGATTATATAGTTCTTAGACAGGAGTGTCCAGGAGGGCGAACAATGGAAGTAACATCAGCACTGGAGTGGCAGTTAGGCTTCCTTTCTGCAGCGGGAGGAAGAGAGAAGGTATTAAACCACAGTGCCAACCCCTGGTTTGACAGGTTATTATCATCACCTGACCCCCTAAGTTGTCCCCCATGCACACACATGTGACAGGTTATATTGTAAAAGCTGTTGAATTTAGGTCAAGGGTTGTTATGCTCAAACTATATAATATACTATCAAGACTGTATCTGGAGTTATGTGTGCAGTTCTGGTCAACATGTTACAAGAAAGACATAGCAGCACTTGAAGCTGTGCAGAGGAGAGCAACCAAGTGCATCCCAGGACTTAAAGACATGTCCTACTGTGACAGAATCAGAGAATTAAACCTGTTAGTCATGAATAGAGACAACTTTGTGGGGACCTAATCTAGGTCTTCACAATCCTCAAAGGCACCGATAAAATGAATCCAGCAACATTCGGCTTGGGTGAATCATGTACTCAAGGACATTGGTGGAAATTAAGGGAAAGTGCATTTAAAACTGAAGCCAGGAAGCACTTCTTTATGCAAACAGCTATGGGACTCTGAAACAAATTACCAAGATGCAGAAACCTTAACAACCTTTAAGAAGAATCTGGATAAGATATTGGGACACCTTACTTATTAGATAAACTATTAGATAGGCTTGATGGACTGAATGATCTCCTCTTGTTTGTCAACTCTCTTATGTTCTTATGTATTTCTTTTGTTTTCAAGACCAGCAATCCAGCCTGTGTAGTGAGGCACTGCAGTTTGCCAAACACACAAACGTTAGCTATTTGTACTTTGACCCACTGATGTCTGGGTGGAGCAGTGCCTGATCAAGTCACACCTACGGTATAATTCATCACCTACTCCCTCATATTTGCAAGATCTCCTCCAAGATTATACACCGTCTTGTTTGCTTTGCTGCTCATCTTCTGGTCTTCTTGTCACTCCTCCATGGACATTTGGATTTTTAGTTACACAGCTCTTAACAGTTCCACTTCCTCTTCATATTCGATCTGTTGATTCCATTTCTCTCTTTAAAACAAAAACAGCCTAAAACTCACCTCTATAGACTTGCCTTCTGTAACCATGATAAAAAATATATTTTGCTAACTATGATTAGTGAGGTTTAATTTGCATGTTTTATTGTAGTGTTTCTATTTAGGATTACTTTTTACGGTGAATAAACTATGTGACTAAGATTGTAACTATATTATAGAGCTCATAAAATTGTGAAATGTTCTGTAACCATATGAGCAGGCAGGTACAAATGATCTCATTAGATCACGAGGAACCACATGACCAATGAGTTACATGTTTACTAAGAAAAATGGAACAGTGGAATGACAAACGTGCAGTAAAAGAATGTTAGATTCTGGGGGATATGCAAATGTAAGAAGAAATGCAAGAGGTTGGATAATCTAACCAGTGTGTATGTGCTTGTAAGAAGATGTAAATCAGGGGCCTGGGACTTTAAGATTAATATGTTTCATAGATAGCTAAAATAACCTAACTAGCAAGCAATCAGACCATGGTTATTTATAAGTTGTTGAATTTCTGCTGATGTAACATCTTACATAAAGTAACAATTAAAGGCACCCTACAAATGAAAGGATTTTAAAAAGCATTTTCAGAGACATCACAACTGCCCGAGAGAGAGAGAAGTCAACAACTCAGTCACAAGCATTCATATCTGGCTTAAGAAGACAAAAACTGCAACAATGAAAAAGCTACGGTCACTGCTTGAAACAAGGTTTTTTCAGGTTTTGTTTTTCATATTTAACATTTATGCCTGTTTTTTCTGCAAATAAACAAAAGTAATAATTGAATGTTTGAGTATTACTTAGTCGGAAGTTGTTTACTGACATCTGAAAATGTGTCATGTGAGTCGCTGTCTTGCACCCAAAAACACAAGGCTGAGTCTCAGAACATTAGCAAAACTAGCTTTATTCTACTTGAAACAGGAACAGCACGGTCATTTATTGCGGTCATTTAGAGCTACCACTCTCCCATACAAAGACACAGCAAACAGGCATCGTCGGGGCCAGGTCAGTGGCCAGGTTTTATTGTTCCCTGCATTTATAATGTTCCTTGCATCACCCATCGGCCACAGGTGCATATAGTGCAATCTCGATTGACTTGTTAGTGTTTCCGCAGCTCTGTATTGCTGTGTTGCGAACCTGTGGTTGCCTCGGCAATGGAGAAACAGTCCTCCACATATGCAGCAGGCGTGCTTCGGCGTACTGTCCTATTATTCCTAAAAGAGTTCAGAAACCTCACACAATGGACAGACACCTTGAATCCCAGCAGGAGTGTGGCCCATGAATGGAGCGGAGCGGCTTCTAGCCTCTGTTATGGTATGGAAGCTGAGGTAGCTGGCTTAGGCCATTGTTAATATGTTGCAGACCTCTCTGTGAGAATAAAGTGCTATTGATCATTAAGTTTGCAGGGTGTTGGGCTGAATGCACTGTGTCTGTGGTGAATGAAGGTTACATAGTAAGTGCTGCAGGATGTGCGTGTGAATCACAGGTAATAATTCAGGCATTTCCATTAGTAACTTTCCCAACAGTGTCTAAAGAACCTTAGAGGTTAAAGTGCCTTTTTCCTGATAAATCCCTTTCTCCCTTCCATAGATTTTCTTTTAACTCTCTTAGGTATTATTTTTAATTTTTAATTACATTGTTAACTATGGTGTGAAAAGTAAGGTGTGTGTGTGTTATTTATATCTGAGCTTTATTTCAACAGTACTGATAGATACAAGTGTTCTAAATTAACAAATAACAATGAAATGTATTTTTTGTGGTCATTTATTCAACCAAAAGTCAGAAATGTAATCGTCAGTCTGAGATTCAAAAGGTGGCATTGCCCACTTTGGCAGAAATACATTCTTTTATTTGTAATTGTCTAATCAGTCACCTACGCCATCTTGGAGATATTTTTACCCTCTCCTCCTTCCTCTGTATGATGCTTTTTGGGCCTTCTTGCATGTGCTGCCAGTTTCAAGTGTTCCCACAGCATTTAGAATCTAGCCATTTCATAATGGTCCATCACTTCTTTTGGAGCCATTCTTTTGTATATTTGCTTAAATCACTGTCTTGTTGCATGCTCCACTTTGGTTCAGCTTCAGCTTTTTAACAGATGGCCTCATATTCTTTTAGTTACTCTCTGGTACAATGTGGTCCTGAGGTAGCCCAACAGCTTTGTGATTCTAAAACCAAGCTTTACCATCAATATGAAGTTCTTTTGGTCAAATGCAGTTTTTTGGTTTTCCCCAAATATAATGTCAGACATTGTGTTTAAGCAGCTTGGCCTTTGTCTCATGTGTCCAGAGTACATTGTTTTGGTAATTCTCTTCTTCACTTAGTTATTCTGTGTACCTTTTTGAGAACAGAAGGTTCTTCCTTACCAACGTCACATATAGGGAAATGTTGTGCAATTTTTTTTCGATAGTTGACTCAAGCACTTGTAAGATTTGTAGGAGTGGACCACCTCTACATCCACTCTATGAAAAGTCAGTGGACATAGAGGCTGTTTGGTGTGGCAAACGTCAATAACCAGTTCCTTGGTTTTGCTGATGTTAACATGCAATTTCCTTTGCACCAAGAAACAAACTTCTCCACCAGACTCCTACTCTGCCTCATCCCCCTTATCAACACACACCATAAGTATAGAGTCATTTGAGAATGTCTACAAGTGACATGACTAGTTGCTACATTTATAGTCTGAGGTGTACAGAGTGAAGATAAAAGGAGACAGGGCTCTTCTTGTGGTGTGCCAGTGTTGCTCACTTCCATATCAGACACGCAGTTCTGCCTGACAGATAGTCCATCATCCAGGACACCATAGGCTCATCCACCTGCATATCTCTGAGTTTACCCCTTAATGGCTAGATGGTATTGATGGCACTGGGGAAATCAGTCCAGGTAAGATTAAGCCTTCTGGAGCAGAGAGATAATTGCATTCTTCACTCAATCTTTGTCCGATAGGCAAACTGTAGTGGGTCCAGGTGGTCTACCACAAGAGAACTCCTATAGTCCATGACCAGCCTCTCAAAGGTGAGAGATATAGGTGCCACTGGTCTGTAGTCAAGACACCTGCCTTCTTTGGAACAGGAACAATGCAGGATGTTTTCCACAGCAGTTGCCCTTTCTGAGGTTTTACGGACAGATTGAACAGATGACAGAGGACACCACAAAGTTGGTCAGCACAGGCCTTAAGAACTCAAGGACTGACTCCATCTGGTCATTTTTCCTGTGTGTAACTTCCACAATTGTCTCCTTTCTTGGTCTTTAGTTATGGACAGTCTTCACTGATGGTCAGAGATTGACTTGTCAATGCCCATTACAGTTAACATTGTAGGAGTTGTTGATGTAGTAAGGATTGTGTAGGGAGACTCGTCATTGGAGGAAGGTGGCAGTGGGTGATGACAGAATTTTGCTTTATGTGTGTAGACTTCTCTAATGGTAACATCATCTTACCTAATAAAATGTGTCCCTTTTATTCTAACAACTAGCAAAACAGACAAGCTTATGCACCATTCTTGTCACAAGAAAATCAAATTAAGCAATGGTATGCTGGGTACTGGGCTCTTTTGTTTGGCATCATATCATTGTGATACCCTCTGACATCATCATTTTCTGACAAGTCGCAACAAAGTAAATTTGAACACTTAGTAAAATGAGAGCTCCATGACCAGCCACCATCCAGAAGAACACACAATACAATGCAATAAAACTTAAGTATGTATAGCGCGCTTCACTGAGTGCAGGTGCAGAGCAATGTGACAGATTCTTAGGTGAAATACAAGTATAGATACTAAATACAGAATTAGTACTTATAAAGATACTGATTTGTCAGAAAACAAAGTAGAAACTCTTAATTAAACATAAATGGAAACCAACAATATTTGTCTTTTAATCAACTGTTGGACTGAGGCCAGTTGACAACGGAGGAGAGGAAAATTGTAAGAGAGAATGTTGAAGACAAAGTCAGACACAATATACTGATTGCCAAAGTTAAAATGGCAACACCTCAAGTTTTTAGTCAGGCATCAATGAGATGGACAAGGAAAAGCCAAAATCACATCAAGAAAACATGCGGTCTCCACACACTGCCCAGCTCTAACACACGACTCTGGGGTGGTCCAGATGTTTTCTACACACCTTTTCTGTTCCGCACCAGGATCAGCACTTCTTTGAAGCAGGGGTATCATACTGCTGGCTTCTTCTCCACACTGCCCAAGGTGTTCATGTGGTCTTCCTTGATGGCTTTTTTAAAATCAGCACAATGCATGTGCCTGATGCATTCCTGACGTTGATCTCCTTTTTTATCTTTTCTAAATTTACTGTCATCAACTTTAAGGGATCCAATGGTATTTGACTTTTTGTACCCGACATGTACTCTATGACTTAAAACCAGGAGTTCAAAGTTTAAATGTGGTTAAAAAAAACATAACAACTAGTGGTCTTCGTTTTAATGACCTACGAGCATGACCACTAAATTGGAAAGGTTTTTCTTGTGATCCAAAATTTCAAAAAACACATTTAGGAATCGTTGAAAAAAAAACCCACTAACCCACTAACATGCCTTCCAATGAGGAAGCAGAGCCTGGGGACTCTGAGATGGGCTCTCCCATCTCTGGGACTGAAGTCACCGAGGTGGTCAAAAAACTCCTTAGTAGCAGGCCCCGGGGGTGGATGAGATACGCCCGGAGTTCCTTAAGGCTCTGGATGTTGTAGGACTGTCTTGGTTGACACGTCTCTGCAACATCGCATGGACATCGGGGACAGTGCCTCTGGATTGGCAGACCGGGGTGGTGGTCCCCCTCTTTAAAAAGGGGGACCGGAGGGTGTGTTCCAACTATAGAGGGATCACACTCCTCAGCCTCCCTGGAAAAGTCTATTCGGGGGTTCTGGAGAGGAGGGTCCGTCGGATAGTCGAACCTCGGATTCAGGAGGAACAGTGTGGTTTTCGTCCTGGTCGCGGAACAGTGGACCAGCTCTTCACCCTTAGCAGAGTTCTGGAGGGTGCATGGGAGTTTGCCCGACCGGTCTACATGTGTTTTGTGGACTTGGAAAAGGCATTCGACCGTGTCCCTCGGGGAATCCTGTGGGGGGTGCTCCGGGAGTATGGGGTACCGGACCCCCTGGTAAGAGCTGTTCGGTCTCTGTACAACCGGTGTCAGAGCTTGGTCCGCATTGCCGGCAGTAAGTCGAGCCCGTTTCCAGTGAGAGTTGGACTCCGCCAGGGCTGCCCTTTGTCACCGATTCTGTTCATAACTTTTATGGACAGAATTTCTAGGCGCAGCCAGGGTGTTGAAGGGGTCCGGTTTGGTGGACTCAGGATTGGGTCACTGCTTTTTGCAGATGATGTTGTCCTGTTTGTTTCATCAGGCCGTGATCTTCAGCTCTCTCTGGATCGATTCGCAGCTGAGTGTGAAGCGGCTGGGATGAGAATCAGCACCTCCAAATCCGAGAGCATGGTCCTCAGCCGGAAAAGGGTGGAGTGCCCTCTCAGGGTTGGGGGAGAGATCCTGCCCCAAGTGGAGGAGTTCAAGTATCTCGGGGTCTTGTTCACGAGTGAGGGAAGAATGGAGCGTGAGATCGACAGGCGGATCGGTGCAGCATCCGCAGTGATGCGGGCTCTGCATCGGTCTTTCGTGGTGAAAAAGGAGCTGAGCCGTAAGGCAAAGCTCTCAATTTACCAGTCGATCTACCTTCCTACCCTCACCTATGGTCATGAGCTATGGGTAGTGACCGAAAGAACGAGATCGCGAATACAAGCGGCTGAAATGAGTTTCCTCCGCAGGGTGTCTGGGCTTTCCCTTAAAGATAGGGTGAGAAGCTCAGTCATCCGGGAGGGGCTCAGAGTAGAGCCGCTGCTCCTCCGCATCGAGAGGAGTCAGATGAGGTGGCTCGGGCATCTGATCAGGATGCCTCCTGGACGCCTCCCTGGTGAGGTGTTCCGGGCACGTCCAACTGGGAGGAGGCCCGGGGAAGACCCAGGACACGCTGGAGGGACTATGTCTCCGGCTGGCCTGGGAACGCCTTGGGATTCTCCCGGAAGAGCTGGAAGAAGTGGCCGGGGAGAGGGAAGTCTGGGCCTCTCTGCTTAAGCTGCTGCCCCTGCGACACGACCTCGGATAAGCGGAAGAGGATGGATGGATGGATGGATGAAAAAAAAACCCAGATCTTTAACATAGAAAGCAATAACAACACCTCAAAATGTGTGACCCCTACCAACCCTGCTCTGTGAAACTGATTCCATATAAGATTAAAACTACGGATGACCTTGCAGGCCGGACAGTGATGCCAGACAGACACAGAGAGCCTCAGAGGAGAAAAGGAATAAGAAACAGGAAAGTTAAAGTTTACAATTAGTGGCATGGCAGAGACCCCAGCCAGCCAGCTCCAAACTAGGAACACAGCAACTTACTACATCTTTATATCAGAGCCAGAGATGATCCATTGATCCGCAAAGATGAGATTAGAGAAAGAAGATTTCCAGCCGATTACAGAGAATAAGTCAGGAGATTTGCAGCGAGAGGCTAAAATGAGCTTAGCAGAGACTTTGTGAATTCGCTGGCTTGCGTAGGACAAGTTAAGTGTCTTCCTCATCTCCTTCAGAATTATCTGATGGTCGTTATACTGGAGGAGCTTTAATATTAATGCTTGTGGACAGGATGAATTTAGATTAGCCATAGAAATCCTGTTGCATCTCTCCATAACAGATGAATAATTACCCAGAGCTAGAAACGCAACTGCTTAGAAATTTGATGGCCTTTCCATTTCCGGCATTCTCGTTGACTCCTTGCAGTTTCTGTCTTCCAATTCAGTGAGCTTAGCACCTAAATCCGACACCAACTCTCCAGCGAAGTGATCTGCTTATCATGGCAACAGCAGCAAGTCTTTTACTCCGCTTTCATTTTTTGGATATCACTCCAGAGCAGGCCAAACTGAGCCTGGAAGCTCTACTGTAGGAATTTGTGCATAGTGGAGAGCTGGTCGATCACAAACTGCTTCAAATATATTGGAATTGTCAGCCGATGTGCTCACGTTCTGTGTGATGCAACTTCTTCTTGGGGCTGGAATCCTTGGAGTGAGACCTTCTTGGTCTACACGCCATGTACAGTAATGATTCTGGAAGAGTAGGTATGTAACAAATTTTGTTATGTACAAAATATGTGCATTTGGTGGGGGGTGATAGTCATAAAAATCAAACAGAAGTATAGCCGGAGAACAGCCTCAACTCGTACCCATCAGCCACCACAGGTCACGTGGTCTCTCCTAAATGGAAAAGTTGAGGTTGAACATTTGCAAACACATCAACAGGTATAGGGGACACTGCACGGCCAATTGGTCCAACTCCTGAGGTGAAAACAAGCTTGCAGCACCCGTCACAAAGACAATTTCACATATTACAAGGCGTGGTGTTTTTCTGGTAGGTAATTATATTGACCATATGATAAAGAATTAGAAAAAAAATGCTTAAGAAAACAAAGCTGATAATTGTTCTATTAACATTTTAATAATTAGTACAGTTGCTGAGTGAAGCTGAGACCCACTGGCCCTTAAAGCCGAAACGCCTCTGTATTTATATTGCTGTTTTATGCTAAATAGCTACAGAGACATGCTTTATTTCCAGACTATTCATGATTTCCTACAAGTACTCTCAGACACATTTTATCTTCTGCAAAAATATGATAAAATTATTTACAATTTTACTCTAGTGTTATAAGCTTAGCAACTGACTACAGAAGGCATGTGATTTTTTTTTTCCAGGTTTGCTTTAGTGCTCCACACGGCGAAAACTGTAAGCCTCTCGAGGAGACCCCTTTTCATTTCTTACACAAAAAGCATCTGAGGCAGTACGTAAAGAATATGCTGTACATTTTGACAGTTTTCCATTTAAAGAAACTGAATTATCAAATTGACAAACTATGTGTGGCCTGTTTTGTCAGCAGGACTATCCTGTTGCACTGACCAATCCTTCAGCACTGTTTATTTATTTATTAGTCTCATTTTCATAATGAATTATTAAAAAGACTTGATGTAAGGATGGCAGAAAAAAAACACATGAAACAGCCAATAGCTTGCATGTAGTGAACATTACATTAAACCACAAAGCTGCATACCTGTCCAATGCTTTATGGGAAAGCCAAAGTCAGGTGTCCATAAAAGAACAAGGAACTTAAATAAATGTGGATTTCATTAGTCCAAATCAAACAGCTACACCAAAACAAATAATGTAGTGAAGTATGGCTCTCTTTGCCATACTTTGACTCCTGTAACTTGCTATACCTAAAATAAGGAGCAGTCTTAGGAACTCAGCGATAACAGAACGCCCTCTAAGTTAATGTTTAATGTCTGTATGGTTAGACAATAGACCAGAGGGCATGGAGATTCAAAGACCATGCAAGAATGGGCTGTGACCACTAGGGGGAGTAGCAGATCCCCAAACCCCAGACACAACTGCCATCACACAGACTCAGGTTCAAACAAAGGTTAATTTAATAGACAAAGGATCTTTGACAAACCCCATCCTTGCTTTTTATCCTCCACTCTTATCTAGACGCACTTCTTTTATCTGCACGCCTGACTGAGTGAGTGAGGCAGAGGAGCTCCTTTTAAGCCATACCCTACAGTACTTCCTGTGTAATGATGCCTCCTCCCAGAAGCACCCTTGATTCAGACAAAACCTCTTGAGAACAGGGGGAGCCTGTACCCAGCAGCTTCCTCTAGCTGCCTCTTCCAAGGGCCACAACAGGAACATCCACCTGAACTCCAGTATTCATGTGATGTCCAAATAGGAGCCAGTTTAGAGAGTTGATGCCACCCAGTGTACTGGGGAAACACCTGGTCCTAGGTGGCAGTCTCCCTCTGTTCTTCCATTGCGGCATCCCATCTGGGAAAGATGCCACAAAGTAGCCAGTCTGGGGCAGCCTGCTTTGACATGTTATCTGACCTGATGAGGAAGGACATAGATCCCTGGCTTGACGCCATGACTATGCATGTCCTTCATGAGTTTTCAAGTGATTAAAGCCAGAGTGAATGAAAGACAATCTGAGTCAAAGTAGTACAACAAATACCAGAATGTTAGCTTTTTCCATAATATGTTTTCCAAGAGAGCCCAACACTCACCCACAGGAAGTGCCTGGTCTTCTGCTTTTCTTGGTTTGTTCTTGTATATTTTACAGAAGGCACTGATTACTTCAGACTAAGCCAGGGTATACAAGATGCCTGCTGCTGCCTTATAGATCAAGCATTGTGGATTCCGATTGTGTGCCTAATCGCTGTCTGTGAGGAGACTGCATGTTCTTCTCATGTCTGCATGAGCTTTTCTTCGGGCAATTTAGTTTTCTTCCTCCATCCTAAAGATGAACATTTTAGGCTCCTTGGTGTGTTCAATTTGATCCTGTACATGTGAGTGTTGGGGACACTTCTATGGGTCTAAATACACTTACAAATTGAGCAGAATTACAGAAAGTGTTAAGAAAATTACCATAATTACTAAGTAGGGCACTGTAACCTCTTGAAGCAAAGGACAATGACCCTTAAAACATCCATTCCTTCCACAGTTAAATTACAACAGTGACTTTAAATGTGTGTCATTATAGTTGTGAAAGAAGATTGCACTCCATTTCTACCGGCTCCTTTTCTAGATCATAACTGAAGGACTGAGGAAGTGAAAACCAGAAGCAGCAAGTTTCTTCTTCAATATGTCAATTCATCCATTTGCGGAACCCACTTAATCCAATTTCAGGGCTGCAAAGGAGACATAGGCCTGTTCCATCAGCATTGGTCACAAGGGAGGAAAGTTGGGAAGATGTGCCCAGTCCATTGCAAGGCACACTCGCTCTATTGGCAGCAACAAAGCCCCTCCTGCCCACGTTACATGGGGCATTCCACAGGACTCGGTTCTTAGCTCATTGCTTTTTATTATTTCTTTTTTCTTGTTGGATGAGATTATACATCAGTATGGTTTTGGATTCCATTTCTATGCAGATGACACTCAGATTTATATGCACACTAAGCTCACTGCTTGAGTGCCTTGGTGAAATTCATTTTTAGTTGTCCACAACTATTTAAAACTTAATGAAGACAAGACAGAGTTGTTGCTCATAGGTATTAAGACAGTTTTTAAATCTGTTGGCAACTTTAGCATTCATATTAATGGTTTTACCACCTTTCCTTCTTTGGAAAGGTCGTGTTTCAGCCAACATTTTCCCCCTGGCTGTTGTTCACAGTTGTGTTTTTTGTCTATTATGTTTAATTTCAAATAAATATCATTTATTTGTTTTAATGTTCCTTTCGCTTGTAATATACATTTTTCTATGTGTGTGTTGGAGAAGGGGCGTGGCCTAGATTATGACCCTTGTGTTTTGTGGGTGGCTCTTCAAGGGGTGGGGCCACATGCCAATCACTGCCAGGAACAGCCCTCCATCCTGTTTAAGGGAGGTCCTCCCAGAGTTCCATTGCGAATGCACTAGGGAGTGCAGTGTTACTTGTATTTACTGTGCCTTTAGCCTTGGGTTTATGATTTCCTAAATTTTCAACCCGGTGGGTGCCATGTTTTAATCCAATTTGTCATTTGAGCCTCATATGAGGAATGCTCCCAGATCTGCTTTCTTTCAGCTGAGAAACATGTTGTGTTTTAGAACTTCTGTCACTGATAATGAAGCTCAAACACTTATTCACGTGTTTGTCACCTCACAGCTTGATTATTGTAACGCTCTACTCTTTGATGCTTCAGTGAAAGATTAAACAGATTGCAGGATTTACGGACTTCTACAGGCAGAATTTTAACACATGCCAAAACCTAGGAATCCATAGCTGCTTTACTTATGTCCTTGTTCTGGATGCCTCTTTAATACTGGATCTCTTATAAGATACTTTTATTAATATATGAAGCTCTTCATGGTAATGATCCTATTTGTATTATAGATATGATACAACATTTCATTCCCTGTCACAAGTTAAGGTCAACCAATGTAAAGGCACTTGTTGTCCACAGTCCAAAGACATGCAGGTTAGGAGGACTGATGATGCTAATGGTCCCATGATCTGTGTGTATATATGTGTGTTTGTCCTTCAGTGGACTGGTGCCCTGTTCAGAGATTGTTCATTTTCTGTGTCCAAAGCATGCTGGGACAAGTTCCAGCTTCCCTGCAACACTGCCATGGATAAGCAGGTTAGGAAATAGAAAGTCTCACTGAAGCTAGACGTATAATATATAAATCTGAAGACAACTGTGAATGAAGTTTGCTTAAAATGGGAACAATTAGACAGCTCACTGAGTGTCACATTTCTAAACCAATCCAACTTCTCATGAAGGCGGCACACAGAGTAGGGTGGTGACTTTGAACTGCTCTTGTTGACCTGGGCCGACAGACAGCCGGCTTCTGTTTACAGTAAACTTCTATAGTTGAAAAGTTTTCTAAAAAACCCTATTAGACATATAATTGTGTGTTGCGTATGCAGAGAGCACATTGCACGTTTTAAAAATAAACATAACCTGTTACAAGGGAAAAGACCTTACTGTAGCATCAGATTATACATTGGCAATCAACAGACAAACAGTAAATGTGACAAATGTTGTCGCAGGTGCTATGTGTGCTCTCTCTTGTTCAGCATTGAGGATGATAGTGGAGGAGTCAATGTAAGCCTGAAAGAATTGACAGCTATATTCATGAAAATATTTACTGTAAAATATACATTTGAAATAAGTGGTGTGTCACACTCAGTCAAAAGGACTGCTGTTAAGAGAGCTGATAACAAAGAGCCACAGGAGATGTAGAGTTCAGTATTCAAAACATCCGAAACAGCAAATCTGCCTAGTGAAACCAGTAAAGCATGGACAAGGCTGCACAACATCCACCTTCTGACTGCACATGCAGACTAATAACTGAAGAAATTTAACATTACTGTGTAATTGGAAATGCAGACATGACATGACAAAACGCATTGTATATCCATAGACCACAAGGTTTATCTGAACTCGACTTGCTGTTGTTGTGATGCAATAATGATAGAGATATTTCTCAAATGTGTGCAGTCCAGTAGCAGCGGTGGTGTACTTGTGTGTGACAGTATGTCTCCATTGTCAGACCACATTACAACATGCGGAACGACTATTAAGCTTCAGTTACCCTCAAGTCTTTTGTTTAGTATCTTTTGCTCTCTCCCTGAAACCCCAGTGATGGTTTAAAATGCACAGACTGGAGAAATTAGGGGCTGCTATTTGAAAATTACGTCTCGCCCCACAGGACTAGGAAATGCATAGATAAATAATGGGCTTATATATAAAATGTATTATTATTATTATTATTATTATTATTATTATTCTTAGTTCACTTACCTGCTCAGAAAAGGCTCACCCCAAAGGGCCGGTCCTTAGGCTGCTATGTGCAAGCAGCAGCCTACACAGGTCTAACAATGAGGAACTTACTTTAAAACTTTAAAATAGAAAGACAGTCCCAAAATATAACTCAAAAATACCACACAAGGGAGAGAAACCATCAAACTGTGGCTTGTTAAAGGATTCCAAGCAAATAAACTTTAGAAATTAAGCTGTTTCCTATATATTTACGTCTACATGTGGAAGTGTGTGTGTCTGTCTGTCCGCCCCAGAAGTGAGAGGTACAATCGGGTTAAGGGCTCCACCTTCAAGGAAACACAAAATTCGCTTAGCCTCTAATACAGCAGTGAGGCGAGCACATCGGCAAAATGGTATTTCTTTTACTTTTCCTCCTGCCGCTAATACACAAGCGAGGCGAACACGTCGGTAAAACGAATCCTCCTAGGAGAGAGATGCCCAAAGTAGTTCCTTTCAATTACCTGACTTCTCTACATTTCAGTTTTTGTCAGATGATTTCAATAGTTTTTAGGACCCCAGGCTTTTTACGGCACAGGCTTACACAGCTAGCATTAAATAATAGAAAAGAAACACAAAAATACTATAAGACCTAAAAAGAAGCAAAAGGATGTTCCTAAAAGGCAATCCAAGGCCTAACAAGTCCCAATATACAATTCAAAGAGCAGAATTGAATAACCACAAGTACAAATAGCCCAGTAATCAGAGAATAGCAAATGAAAAGCAACATTTACTTAAAACTATTGCATAAACTCAATGTACCACTGCAGGGTATCACATCTGACAGAGAATAAAAAATCAGAAGGAGGACACAGCAGGTGTGGCATCAGGTTGGCACTGTCTCCTGGAGATCCACCCACAAAGCTCAAGAAATGACAGAATAATTAAAGAAACATCCATCCATCCATCCATTATCTAACCCGCTACATCCTAACTACAGGGTCACGGGGGGTCTGCTGGAGCCAATCCCAGCCAACACAGGGTGCAAGGCAGGAAACAAACCCCAGGCAGGGTGCCAGTCCACCGCAGAATTAAAGAATCAGTAGAGCATTAACAAAACAAAACATACAAATATAATATAAAAACAAAAATAACAAGTACAACCACAAAAGAGAAAGACAACACCAGTGTGATGGATTTTAGTATTTGTCTTGTAAGAAATTAGACAGACCACGATAGAGAAGTAGGGCATCAACTGGTGACCCCATCTTTTCAGATGGGAGTTCCTTAGTAAACTGATTTCAAAATGGCTGAACTTCCAGTCATATGTCCTACTGGCAGGAAGAGGCAGGTCCAGACCTTTGAAGTGACATCCGAGGTGCAACAGCTGTCAATCATCCGGTCTGCAGGGGGAGGAAGAGAACAGGCATTAGAACACAGCGCCAACCCCTGGAGCGGCAGGTAATTACAATCACCATTATCTCTTGAGCTGCCCCCAATGCGCACAGGTGTGACAACATGTACAGTACATATGAGCTGCTTGGGTTATTTGTACAATGGGAAAGTTGAAAGACTTGAATCTTTTCAATTAAAGGCTAACAGCTGTGGACTTTCTATTGTAGGTTTGAAATGTTATTTTTTCCCCATCTACAAGACGGAGTAGAGAGCGATGAGACATAGTGCGTTCATGCTTGTAGTTTCGTCACTGGGGTATTCTACAAAGTGTAGCCATTGAACACTCACACACTAGGGCCAGTTTAATAAAATTTGTTAATTTATCGTGCATGTTTTTGGACTTTGTGTCATTAAAAAAAAAAAATGGGGACAGGGAAGTGTGATTGGAAGCCACAGCAGCACTCAAGTTCATTGGCACAATGGGATAAAAGGTCAAAGTTTGCTGGAAGCGTTATCTGATCTAAATAAAACCTTTAAATGCAAAGAGAAACATTACCTTTGCAACTGAGATTTATGTCTTGTCTGATTTTTAAATATGATTCTTGCCTCTTGTTAGAGTTTCAGTCGCATTGTTTCTATTTTATTTGTTTTGTTTTACCTTTTGCACGCATCTCCTGGTTTGTCTCGGAGTAATTAGTTATCGGTTTCCTGATGAAAATCAATCAAACAATAAGATGTTGGTGCCTGGTCTTTCTTGTCTGCTATCAGATCATTATGATACGGTCTGTCATCGCGTTATCTAAAAAAACGCATCAGTGCAGATTTGAGGAAAACTGAGAGCTCAAGTTTAGAATCAAACAACTTTGAGGTGAAATGAGCAGACACAATGACATGAGAAGAACATGCAGACTGCAGGACTCGAGCAAAGGACCCTGGAGTTGTCTGGAAGCAGCGCTGACCACCGTGTGGCTATGTGTTTGCAGGAAAACGAAAGGCTGGCAAACAATTTTCAACACACAGTGTCTGTTCCCACCGCTCCTGCATTCTTAGAAACAATGGCCTCGTACTGTGGGTAACTTTTGAACAAAGTGGAAGAAGCACATTTTTCAAATTGCAGGCCTCGCCAGAAGGGAGTAAATGTCAAGATGCTGCTCAGCCCCATCAGCACGATGTCTTGTGCTTGATGCTTCTCAGATATTGACAGGCTTTTTTTTTTCTTTTATAATTACCTTGGCTCCTAGATTCTTTGTTCCTCTCTACTGGTGTATACTGCATATAACTGGGAAAAGCAAACTGGAAGTGCAAACAAGTGATTAAAGAAAAAAACTGGTGGTCTTTGTTGTAATGCGAAAATAAGACGATGGAGCCTCAAGCTGTAATGCTAAACTGGAAAAGTTCAGTTTGGACTTGTGCACACACAGCTAAGTGCAAAGTGAGAGCACTGAGGGGCCAGCAGAGCTACGAGCCCCTCAGGTAGAAACAGGTTTGCGGCATCTGGCACAAAGGAAATTTCACATTCTACAAAAAGGGATATTTATTCTAGAACTCACTTTGGAATAAAAGTGCTGAAGACAATAAAACTGAAGGTTATTAGAAATATTTAATAACTAGTTAAACTACTAAAGTGAACGTATTACTTTTTCTTCATTAATACACAAACACTGGTTTAGCGCTCACAAGTGGTCATGATATCTAGGAGTTGTTTGTTGTTCTTTTTTCATAAAGATATCACGGTGACATTCGTTAGCAGCTTTCCCTGCGTCTGTTTCAGTGAGTGGGCTCTATGATGGGCTGGCAAGCCTCCCCAGGGCTCTTTCTTTTGCATTGCACCGAATGTTCCCCCAAGATCCTGGAATTGGACTGTGTGTCTTTGTTATTACTCACATGAAATGATATACTGGGGTGGCCAACTCCGAACTTGGAGAGTCACAGCAGCGCCATTTTCTTAATTAGTGACTAGTTTTGCTACTAATTAACTTCATTTAATGTATTTGCCATTTAAGACTTGTGTATTGCTCAAGTGACATTTTTCTGCTTCATTTTCGCTTGTTAAGATTTTGACCCCTTAACTGCTTATTTTACTCTTAAACAGTTGTATTCATTGTTTTAACTGATCCTCATTAGCAAGAAGATGCATATGACAAAGGAACCAGTAGCTCTACATCTAGCTTGTCTTGATTTCCATCTGAGTGTGTTAATCATTCACTATTTGGTTTAATTAAGTACTCAGAAGGAAACTGAGGGGAAAGCGAATAACTGAAAATTACTCCTCACTTTTGGAGGAGTAGAAAGGGAAAAAAAAACTATGATTTAAGACTAAACTGACATGGTAGAGTTGAAACACTAACAAATGTGACAGGCGTCTGGCGTCCATACCCAGCCGGGACGCCCCTGTTTGCTATATTCAGGGGGAGCAGCTCTGGACACTGTAATACCTCCCCCTGGACGCTTGATGGCTGCCTCACTGTGGTGGAGCAGTGCCTCGGGTTCCTGCAGGGTATCCTGGGAACTGGAGTTGGGTGCAGCCCTGTTGGGTCCCACAGGCACCGCCAAGGGGTGCTGTGTTTGGGACTCCTGAGCCCGTATGGGGAACATATTCATCACACCCAGAAGTGTAGCCGGAACTCAGGGATCAAGCACCTGGAGCACTTCTGGGTCAACTATAAAAGGAGCCAGCAACCACCACTCAGTGGCCAGAGTCGGGTGGGAGGAGGACAAAGCTTGGTGAGGAGGAGTGGTGGTAGAAGAGAGTGTGTTGTTGGTATTTAGTGCTTTTGGGACTGTGTATTGCCTGTGGGGTTCACGGGGAAGATGTGCCCCACAGGTGAAGAAAATAAAAAGTTCTTGAATTTTACAAGTGCCTCTGTGTCAGTCTGTGCCAGGTCGGGCGCTATATAGCGCCTTTTATCACACAAGTCATGAAATTAAACGAGATTTGTTATTGGTGAGGATTGGCTTCTAATTAAGCAACTGGGTTGGAACAAAAACCTGCAGCCACTGCGGCTCTCCAGGATCAGAGTTGGCCACCACTGGTCTACACAGAGAAGCTTTGCATCACATTTAATCAGATGGTGTAAATGTTACTGCAACATACTGACCTAGATTTATCTTACCTTACAAAAGAAACATTTTAAACCCAATTACAGATGTTTTGTTACACTAAAATCCCATCTGTAACATATACTATTGGATCTAATTCTGTAGGATAAATGTACCTGTTGTCTTATGATGATTTTCCAGATCAATTAAGTAATTGAATTTGTTTTCTTGAAGGCATCATAACAAAGTTGTTGTTCCTGTTTTGTTAAGCCTTTATGGGTGGTGAGGTAATTCACCAACAGGGTCCTGATAATCAAACACTCGTCGTTAACTTGTATTTGAAATGTCTTGAACTGAACACTGAAGTGAGCAGTAGCCCACCATGTCTTAATTTATTAATTCTTTTTTGTTTAAAGATGACAACTAGGTGAATTTAAGTATATTGGTCTATAGAGTCTTCATTCTCATATATGCAGAGTAGAGTGAAATTCTTCATTGTAAAGTTGTCAAGTGTGGCTGGGGAAAAGTACATATGGGCCTAAGACATATGTTGCCCCTGCGACCCGGCTTCAGATAAAAATGCTGGAAAATGAATGCATGAATGTTTAAGACTGTGGTGACAGGTGGGTGACCTCACCTGGAGATTAGAACTAGAGACTTGAGTTCAGTTTCACCAAAGTTCATTCAAGAGGAAAGACTGAATGACATGAATGGGTTTGTGTGAATTTTGGAATTGGGCATCAGTTAGATGAATTTTAGGTTTCCCATCATCATGGGTATGTTTGAATGAGGCTGGAGAGCGGCAAGCAAATGAACAAAGGCAAAACAAGCTTGAACAAAAACAATTCAGCATAAAAGGAAAATATGTGTTGATGAAGACAAAGGAATATTCACACACAAAATGACCAATCAGAGATGGAGAATATGCTTTAAAAATTCAGCTAACTGAATATCAGAAAGACATTGACAGCTCCAAAAATCAGATTGACTGACAGTCTCAGCACTTCTGCACCTTTGTTTATATGGGAAAATGGTTGCTGTGATATCTCTCTGATAGATAGATAGATAGATAGATAGATAGATAGATAGATAGATAGATAGATAGATAGATAGATAGATAGATAGATAGATAGATAGATAGATAGATAGATAGATGGTGGTCCAGATCTAATTATGTAATTTTCATTACACTATAACCTATTAAGTTTATTACACAGAAAATCTGGACTACCCTGTAGAGCAACGTTTTTCAACCTTTAAGTATTTGCGACCTGAGTTTTCATAAAAGTTTTAATCGTGCCCCCCCTAACATTATTTTGAAATGTAGATGCATAATTTATTATACCTACTTAACTTTCATCGATATTTATCTAATTATTGTTCTAGTATCAGAATGTAGTTTAAGTTAATTTGTTTTGTTTTCAACAGATGTTTTTTTCATATTTTTGATTCTTGTTTTCTTTTTTTCACATCTTCGCGCTCCCCCAGGGGGGCCCGCCCTACAGGTTGAGAACCACTGCTGTAGAGAGAGAGAGAGAGAGCACTTTATTTGTGCCAGCGTTAAAATTTGTCAGTGCTTCAAATAAATTCATGTCTGTGAAATCAGGACTATGCTGTGTCACACAAGTGTGCACGGGAGGCAGGTAAAGGGTCTAAATGAGAGTAATTCCACACCAGACCAGGGGATGGTGGAGTGCACTGACCTTTTTTCTCACTTTTCTGCAGACCGTTCATGGGAAATTCCACCTGGCCCTGATGACATCACTTCTGGCTCTTCTGATGACGTCACTCCCAGTTACGGCCCTTCTGATTGCATCACTTCCAGTCCCAAACCCATGGAGGAGGACCCTTCCTGTTCCTCAGAGGAACCTTCATCCAAAAACCAGACACAAGAGTCAAAAGATTTTAGGGTGGGCCTGTTGAGTGGTTGGTTCGTCAACGGGTGACAAATGTTTTGGTAGCTCTGTCACGGCATATTTGACTTTTGGGGACACTAAAGCCAGAGTTTCCTCAAATGAAGATGTGATTGAAATATTTGCTCCAGTCATTTTCTCAGCCGCACACTGTTGCATGTTGTGTGTCTCACTTATGTCCAGGTGTTCCTCTTCATCTAAATGAGGCTTTTTGAAAAACCTTGATATTTACATTTGTTTTGCCATGTCAGAAATAATCTCTCAAAATAAGAAACTGTCTCCAGTTGTTTGTCAAAAATACTCAATTAAGCAACTTAAGGTTCTGTTAACTGTCTAATGACTAATACCAATCAGGTTACACATACACCATAACACCGCCCCATTTATTTAACACTAGAATCACCAGAGTTTTCACATAGACGCGCTATAACAGAGGTAAACTCAGCTCCCTTCTACATCGGAGCAAGAATGCACATACCATTGCTTGCATACTAAAGTGTCAGCAGGCACTTCTCGTGGCATTACACACAGTTTTGAGCATGCTCTCTGCACACTACTTGTGACTTTAGGCTTTAGGAAGTAAGTATATAAATAAAGGTAAATCGTGTCATAAAATGATTTCTTCAAAACGTCGAATGTTATTTATTTGGGACGGACATGCTCAAAAAATACATGTGTAATGCCACAAAAAGTGCCTGCTGACACTTTAGTATGCAAGCAATTCTATGTATGTGCATTCTTGCTCCGATGTAGAAGGTAGCTTAGTTTACCTCTGTTATAGCGCGTCTATGTGAAAACAGCAGTGTCAGATGCGGGGGTGGGGTGTGTTTGGGCTCGTGAACACACAGAGATAATAAAACTGACAAAAAAAAAAACAAACCCAAAGCTAACCTTTACAAGTATCATAAATTACACCGGCTGTTAGAGACTTAAATCAAATGTATGTTTTTATTCTAAAATAGTAAGACTAAGAGCAGTTTACTTCTCAAAACGGAGTGGTGCAGTATTGAATTCGTGACCTTTTGATTCCCAGTCAGCAGCTGATTCTATTGCACCACAGAGGCAGTCATAATAAACAGGTGTCAATGTCGCATGTTAAGGCGGCTTTTTGTTTCTGCAGTTATATTTTTGAATAAAAGCGCAATTGTTGTGTTAGATTTGTACCTTTTGTGAAAGTATTTGTTTGATACTTCAGGCTTCATACATTATATAGTTAATGCCTACATTTTGTCATCTACTAGTAGAATATAAAAAACGTTTCTGTTTTAACAATGTGTTTACACAGATTACTGTAGAAACGGAACAGACATGAAATGCGTGTGTTCCAAACAACGATCTATTATTTCCACTTTAAAACTCCACTTCACTCCCAGAAAATCAATCAAGGCATGAGCTGGGAGAAGTTTGTGCACGTTCTAAGTCGGTGGGGGAATGGAATAGCCGGCTACTTGCAGCTTTTCTTTTATCAGCACATTTAGATTAACAAAAGACACTGGCGGAGAGGTGAGAACGGTTTTAAGAATCGATTTAAGGTGGGACGGATTTACGAGTTTTTTCGTAGGCTCTTGTAATTCTAGTGTTAATTATTTATTGAAAATGTAGTAAACCAATGGGATTTAACATACCACTTTGAAACCAAAGGAAAGATAAAATAACATACCCAATCAATTACAAAATTTAACTAAACAATTGCATATACAATGGATTGATTGGCTGGGCTTATGGCCAATCCAGGCCCACCCTTCCCTACACCACTGCTTATGCCTTTGAGTTGGATATTCTGAAGCTGATGTCTGTATTGGTATTAATCACTGACTTTCCTCGCTTTTTAGTTTTCAGTCTGTCTGAGATCTGTGTTTTCCTGGGGCACCACATTTTTATGATTTCAGCCCCACTTGTTGCAGAAACTGTTGCATCTTTCGATTCCTTAATTGTCTTGATTGTGAGAACACAACTCTCAATAGGTGCTACAACCTGTGGCAAAATCAAAGAATTCTTTTGAAATGTAACGCTTAACTTTGCATTTCCTCAGTCATGGAGAAAGTGACAGAATGACACGGAAGACATTCTCTCCATTTACTGTGCAATATGCAATGCTCTCCCTTTAATGTTTTTCCAGCTAACAGCCAGGTGTTCCATATGGTGATGCGCAGCTGCATACTGTTCATGTCCTTTATGATCTCAGTGCAGAAAACAGAAAGTGCCTGGTAAATGTGCAGCAACTAATGCTGGGTCTTCACTGCAGAAGATGTGCGTGTATAGAAAACCTAATTCCACACCGATCATGCTCAGCTCATGCTTGCTTTTGGTATGTTTTCCATATCAGCTGGAGTACGCCATAGACTTTTTCAATCATTAGCTGCCCAGTTCTCATTTTGAAAGCAGAAGACAAAGGGTACATGGAGCACACGGAAAAGCCTGGCTGAGAAAATAAGTGTGCACTCGAATGGATGGGACAGAGGAGCACAGCAGACAGGAAAGGGATATATAAGAGATCCTTTAAATCTTTTTAAATCATTTTTAGACAATGTTATAATTCCATCATGCAAGAAGCAGCCAAGGGGCCCACATTTATCCTGCTCAGCTCCAGCTGTGGAAATGAGTGTCCCCCAGTGGATGGGACTGAAGGCCAGAGTAGACATGAAAGTGATTTAAAAGTTTTTCTAAAACCTTTTAAAATACCTTTTGAAGAATTTCAGCTGTCCAATGTTCATTTTGTAAGCAGCCGACAGGAGACACACATTTCTACGGCTCTGCTATGGTTGAGGAGATAAGCGTCCCCTCCAGTGGATAGGACAAAAGGGCACAGTGTAGAAAAAAGTGACAATAGACTTCTTAGAGTCTTTTCAAATGGGTTTAGCTCAATTGTAGCTGTCCATCGTTCATTTTGTAAATAGAAGAGCATTTCAACAATAAAGGCTCAGCTATGGAAATGACTGTTTCCTCCACTGGATGGGACGGAGGGGCACATTAAATATAAAACTGAAATAGAAGACTCTGCAGTCCTTTAAAATACATTTTGAACAATTTAAGCTATAAAGTGTTCATATTGCAAACAGCTTATAAGGACACACATTTCTGCAGCAAGGAAAACGAGTGCCTCCTCTGGTGGGAGGAATGGAGGGGCACAGTAGATTTGAAAGTGTTATAGAAGGCTGCCTGATAGTCTTATTTACAACACTGAGCACCATCTGAACTACTCAGTGTTCATTTTGCAAAAGGCACAGCAGATAAAGGTTACCATTGAATGCTTTCTACAAGTTTTCTTAAAAAAAATGTGATCAGTTTTAATCTGCCAAAATCAACTGTGCATATAATATACAGGAAAATTAGTTTTATAGGACAATAACAGTGCTGACCACCATGTGGCTCAGTGTTTGCAGGAAGGCAAAAGGCTGGCAAATAATTTTCAACACACAGTGTCTGTTCCCACCACTCCTGCATTCTTAGAACCAATGGCCTTGTACTGCGGGTAACTTTTCAACAAAGTGGAAGAAGCACATTTTTCAAATTCAGTGCCACCAGGCAGGCCTCATCAGCATATGATTGATGTATTTTGGATACCAATATGTTTTTTTTTTTTTAATTACCATGGTTACTTTTGAGGGAAATAATGCTCCTGAATTTGTTGTTCCTCTTTGCTAGTGTGTGCTGAATATATTTAACTGGAAAAAGCAAACTGGAAGTGGAAACAGGTGATAAAAGAAAGAAACTGGTGGTCCTTGTTGTAATGCAAAAAGAAGACACTGGACCCTCAAGCTGTACTTCTTAACTGGAAAAGTTCAGTTTGCACTTGTGAAAATACACACCCAAGTGTCAAGTGAGAGCACCGCAGGCCCCTCAGGTAGAAACAGGTTTATGCCATCTGGCACAAAGGAAATTTCACATTCTACAATAAGGGATATTTATTCTAGACAAGAACTCACTTTGAGATAAAATTACTGAAAAAGACAAAGTTGAAGGTAATTATAAATACAGTATGTTAATAAAAAGTTAAACTACTGACGTATACATATTACTTATTTTACACAACATCTGTTGGCGCTGTGCCCCACAGGCCCTTAACACACAAACACTGCTGGTTTAGCACTCACTAGTATCCACAATATCTAGGACTGAAGTGGTTCGGGAATCAGTCACAAATGCCTCCTGGACACCTCCTTGTGGAGGTACAGCCAGCAGGGAGGAGACACCAGGGAAGACCAGGGAGGTATGGGCCACACTGGTAGGACTGTTGCCCCCATGACCCAGCTTTGGATAAGCAGGAGAAAATGAATGCATGAATGTTTAAGACTGTAGTGGCAGGTGGGTGATCTCACCTGGAGATTAGAACTACAGACCTGAGCTCAGTTTCATCAAAGTTCATTCAAGAGGGAGGGCTGAATGACATGAATGGGTTTGTGTGAGTTTTGGATTTGGGTATCAATTAGATGAAGTTTAGGTTTCTCATCATCATGGATATGTTTGAATGAGCTTGGAGAGTGGTGAGCATATGAGCAAAGGCAAAATAGGCTTGAAGAAAAACACTTTGGCATAAAAGGAAAATGCGTGCTGACAAACAAAAAGAAATATTCACATATAAAATGGCCAATCAGAGACTGAAAACTCTCTTCAAAATTCCAGCAAACGTCAAAAAGAACCTAATAATTTCAAAAATAAGATTGGCTAACAGTCTCGATCCTTCTGCATCTGTGTTTACATGGTTGCTGTGATGTCACACACCAGCTGATAGATAGATAGATAGATAGATAGATAGATAGATAGATAGATAGATAGATAGATAGATAGATAGATAGATAGATAGATAGATAGATAGATAGATAGATAGATAGTGTGAGACTTGCCTGGACACCACCAGTCAGAGACCACATCTTTTTAAAAGCCACACGTTTATTTAACATAAATAAAGACAGTTTCTAACACGACACAAAGCACACAGCAATAATCACCCAAAATGAACTTTCTTTCTCTCAGTCCTTAGCCGCCAATCTCCTCCTGGGAGCTTCGTCCTGCTCCCTCTCCCGACTCTAGCTCCCCGATTGCTGGAAGGCGGCCCCTTTTATTCCTGATGTGCTCCAGGTGGCTGATGATGTCCATCCGGCAGCACTTCCTGGTGTGGCAGAAGTGCTGCCCTTTGCACCGGAAGCACTCCAGGCAGGTTCCTCCGCCATCTTGTCGAGTGTGGCGGAAGTAACTATTTCCAGGTCCCACAAGGTTTAAGGCGCCCTCTGGCGGTGGCCACGGGTCCCAATGGGTTATAATCTTTTCTCGTGGTCCTTTCCTATTCCAGGCCGGTTGCCCCCTCGTGGCCCGGAAGCTATTCTTGCCCCCTTCCGGTCCTTTTAGGCATCCCGGCCGGGTAAGAACCCCAGCCGTCTGTGACAATAGATAGATAGATAGATAGATAGATAGATAGATAGATAGATAGATAGATAGATAGATAGATAGATAGATAGATAGTACTTTACTTGTCCTCAGTGGAAATTTAACAGTACATCAAATAAATTCATGTCTGTGACATCAGGAATATGCTCTCATTTTGAATTTGGAAAGCCAATGCCAGACTGCCAGCCTGAGAAGTGTAAAATTGCAAAAACAAACCAAAGGTCCATTTGTCTGGCTTGCATATCGGATATTGTCTGTACTTGCTTGAAGAAAAGCCTAATAATGGAGAGAAGTGTAAAGCCTCAAGCAATCTAATAAAGAGCTTTTTGGAAGCTGGCCCTGCAAAGGAGTGTACTGACTCAGTGGTTTAGTCTGCCCTCAAGTTAAGACATTCTCCATTTGATTATTTGGTAATGACCCTGTCAATAATTAAACCACAAGTTTACTTTACTTGTTGAATATGGTGTTCTCTGCTGCCAAAATAAATGAACAACCAATCTTAGGACCTTTCTTCTAGTGTAGAGCTTTTCATCCATGACAGAAACAAGCGGAGTGCTCACCTCAATAACATTGTACAACTGAATGCACCCAAAACTACATCTTGAAGTTTAACTCCTTCTAACATCTTACTAGAGATGTGCTTTACAACATATTGAGCTTTCTTTCTACCAGTTACATAACTTTATTCTTTATTTTAAATTGAAGCATACATTTTAATATTTCAAATATTTGACACGAATATTCTTGTTTATTATGTACTTCTACCTCATTGAGTAATTGATTACATTTCTTATGAGCACCCAAAATTGGCATAGGCTAACTCTTTTTTTTTTGTTGAAAACACAAAATCTGTTGCCTGCTGTTTATTATCTGATGTTAGACCAATCGAATTTTACAACTTGATGAGAACGTGATCCACACTTCCCCCAGGCAAGTCTGATGGCTTTGCATGGACGTGATTACACATTTTCTCCCATATTTTGTCCTTTCACTTTACAGTCTGAAGTCCCCTAATACTGACATCACTCTCAGATGTCCCTGTTTACAGCCTGGCTCTGCTCCTCACCAAGTGATGTCAGCACTCCTCAAGCTCGCACTCCTCATGCATAGGCCTCTCAATCGACCTGACACCACAAGCTGATCAACCTCTAACATGAAACTGAAGGTTTGGCCTGTTGGAATAGGAAGTGGCACCAGAGGGGACATAGGGGATCGGACTGGACATGAGGCTAAGATTGAGTAGAGCATCCAAACTGGCAATGGCATTGCAACTATGTAAGTCAATATGGGAATAAAATGGCACCATCCAGGATGACAGGCCTTTTTATTTACTGGAAGTCTCAAGAAAATGAGGGAGAAAGACCATTTGATAGAGATGCCAAGAATATTTGAAAACATAGGCCAGCGTACTCCCTGGCTGAAAAGTGAACTGGACATGGCCCTTAGTCAGCAAAGATAAGGCTGTGTTGACCAGTTAAGAGTGTAGAGGCCATTCAGCCTGTTAAGTTGTAGCACACTTCCAAATGGAAGGAGTGCCATCACGCTGCCCACTTGGGGGGAGGGGGTTTGAAAACCACTTGAGAGACCCACCCATTTAGTGGTTATTTTGGGTTCAAGGTTGTAGAGACAGTGGTCAAAAGGGGGAGTTTTAGATTGGTGTCTTAGTAAGTAATGACCAACGACCCTAATAAACAATGACCCTTGGTCAAAAGCCACCATTGGTGAAAGCTACAACTATGTCTTGATTTGGGGAGAGAACTGGAAGTAAAGCTCCCTGGCAATAGACCGAGAGAGCAGAGGAATGAAACAGAGAGAGATAGGAGATGAGAAGGGAGTGCAATAGTTTGGGTCATGAAAGGTAGACTACCTGGTGAGAAGCTAGAAAGACCCTAAACTGCCTTATTTTGCATTCCCCTTTCTTATCCCTCCCCTGTTTTATTTGTTTTGTTATCAAATAACAAATAAATATAATGTAGCCCTTCTGTATCACAGCTGCCAAAGATTCTCTGTGGAGTTTACCAGTTCTCCTTGTTTTTCCTTTGGTAGTCTGATTTTCCTTCCTTAATCTAACACATCACTCAATTGCTTGACAACTCCTGTTTGCAGAAAAGTGTCCTGGTGACTAACAATGGGTGTTCACTGTGCCTGCTAAAGAAATATTCTCTTTGTTGAGCAAAATCAAGTCTGCTTCTCTGTTGTTATTGTTGCCTAGTTAATAATCTGGTACTTTAGATGTGTGTTGTTTTTCAAGGGTGGTGCTTCTCCTTGTCTTGTAGTGACTGGTCCTTTCATGTTGCTGCATTTCTTTTGGATTACAATTGTCTGCCTGGCATGTTCTTGATTTCCATATGTAAAACGTAGCCCAGAATTTGAAGTTGAGATCTCTGTTTGCACACTGTTTCTGTGGAGATTGTATGTTTGACACATGTCCATGTGACTTTACCTCTTAGCACTCTGCTTTTTCTTTGAAATCACAACTGGTCCACATTGTTAGTGTAAGTCCTCCCCAGCAGCACTGGCCACCAATCAGGCCTGGAAGAGACTCTAAATTCATCACAGAGCGTACTGCTGTGCTTACCCACACTAACAGCATGGCAAGTATTATACTGCTTTGAGGATTACTTGTGTTTTGTTCTGTGTATTGTATTGTATTTACCTCTTTCTCTTTGACACCCACTGCATACCAAACCTACCTGGAAAGGGGTCTCTCTTTGAACTGCCTTTCCCAAAGTTTCTTCTATTTTTCCCTACTAGGGTTTTTTTAGGAGTTTTTTCTTGTCTTCTTAGAGAGTCAAAGCTTGTGGGCTGCCAAGGGGCAGGGCCTGATAAAGCCCATAGCGACACTTCTTATGTGATTTTGGGCTATACAAAAATAAATTGTATTGCAATGTATTGTACAACGCCTATTGACCGTGACAGTTTACCTGCATGTGTGTCATGACAGCTAAATACTATGAGGTAGGCACCAAGCCATTGGACCACTATGTATGTGTAAGTGTGGAGGAGCAGAAAGTTAACAATTGGGATGAGAATTGTTTTTTTCTGCATTTCTGTTACAAATGTAAGGCTTGGAATGTCTTTTGAATGTTTTTGTGCTTAATGTGTAGTTGTGATAATTCTTTGACACACATCAACATGGTTGCTAATTTGTCATAATGTTGGGGTGGGGGGTGAATTACTTGGCCAGTAACTCCACAGTGCGAATTCCTGGACTGAAATAATAGAAACTCTTCTCATTCACTGCTAATTTTTAACAAAGCTCTCGAAAGTTGACTTTTCAGGTGAAAATATAGACAACATGCATTGAGTGGACGCTGACGTTCCTTGGCATTCTCTGGATATTCTGGCATGGTCACAGTAAACAGTAATTATGGGTCAGTGTTTAAGGATGATTATTATTATATTGTGGTGCCACACTGATGCTTGCTGGTTCTGACCCAGAGGAGTCTCGCTTTTTTCATTAAGCTTTTGGCAGCTCAGTGTCCTTAAAGGATTGCTCGCTGTGGCAGCACCATTTGGAATTCAGAATGAACTTTGGCAGGCTTGCTGTTTTTATAGTCGCCCCTGTATCTCGCTCTGAAGCTGCTCATTTGGTTAATAGAATGCCAGCTCATATTGTTGGTGACTTATCTCCAAGCTGATGCAATTTGTTGTTGCCGTTACCATATTGTCTTTGCATCAGAGATTCTGATTAAATTCAGCTAGTTTGTTTATTTTAGAGACCTAAATCAAATCTATATATTTATCGTTTATGGATCTGCTTTGATAAGGTTATGATTTTGCTGTCACCGTCACTGTAGACTACTAGTTAGGCTAACAAATCAAGTCTAGAACTGCCTTTATAAGTAGTCTGAAGTAAAATAATGACTCAAATGCAGTCGGTACAGACCTTTTAACTTGATTTTACCAGCGTGTCTTTTCTTTAGCAACACTCCAGGACTCTTCTGTTCTTGCATATATTGATTTATTGAGATACTATTTACTGTATACATATAGATATATTTTTCTCGGTTTTCTTCTTAAACTTTACTGGTGAAGTGAAATTTCAAAAAGGTATGTCATGTAATGTACAAGATTTGTCCAAAGTTATCTTTGTTTTCTCCTTAGCTGTTACTAATGGTTGTTCCGAACCCTTAAAGGTCAGTGATATGTTGTGAGCAAGTGGTCCCGTAATTTAAAAATATTCCTCCGTGCTTGAGTGCTCCTGTTTACAGATGTGGATCTCATTGACTAACCATGGGTGTTCAGCCTGATATACTTTCTGCTGGTTGATATACTGACAGCTGGGGCTCACATTGAATTTCAAAGGTAGTGGCTCACTCTGTTTTATGATGATGGGTTTCTTCCATTTTACTATATTTTATTTTCTTCTTGTCACTTACTTGCTTAAAAACCAAACACATCTCCTTTCTTTGTACACATAACTTCAGGTATGCAGAACATGTTGTTTTTCACCATTCTTCTTGCCTTAGCAGCACTGAGAGGCAGGGTTCGGACAATCTGGGATTGGCACTGGGTCTCAAAATGTTTAAACATTCTCTTCTTTCTACCCTCCTCTCACAATACCAGCTGCCATTCTTGGAGATCTTTAACTGAGTGCCGCGCCAGTCTTTGAACTTCATTGCTTTTCAAGAAATGTCTGTTTCAGAAATGAAATAAAATAACTTTTGCAGACTACCACATGAAAGGAGTGGTCTTAAGGTCAACGGGTTGCCTTCAAAGAGTTGTTCACATTCACAACATCTGAAGCAAAAGGCCTGTGTGCAGGCCAGACAATTTAGATGCTAATTCTCTTTAAAGAATCTATATATATTGTGGTAGATAGGGGGTGCTATCGCTCCCTTGAACCCTCAGACAATTCTCCAGACACCAAGTAAAAGTCCAAGAATCGACTTTATTAATACACAGCAGTGCACAAAGCACCCTCCTCTCCACAATTCTCATAAATAAACACAATGCTCTTAATAATCAATTCCTCCACTCCCAGATGCGTTGCCACCCTTCCACCCAGCTCAGCTCGCTGTCTGGGATTTCCCAGAGTCCTTTAAAGTCCCTGAACCAGAAGTGTTTCCAGTCCCCCAGTCCATGTGATCTCCTATCACTTCCAGGTCAAATAAAAAGTCTTCTTCTTCACCCTGGAAGCACGTCATTCCTCTTGTCCATGTGACTCGGACGTACTTCCGGGGCATATGGCCAATAGTCTTTCTTCCTCCCTGTAGCGTCCGCTAGCGGCCCCCATGGTATCTAGCAGGGCTGTGGATAAAAACTCCATTGTCCAGGATTCCCTGCTGGTCTTCGGGGCACCTCCATGCTGCAGGGAGGGCTTAATCTGGTGGCCTGGGGGTATTGACCGGGATAAACGACCAGCCATATGCCACAATATATATATATATATATATATATATATATATATATATATATATATATATATATATATATATATATATATATATATATATATATATATACTGTATATACATATATATATATATATATTTTTATTTTTTTTTCTGAACTTTTATTGGATGGTCATAAACAGGCTAAACATTGTTCACCTAGTTAGAGATATCAAAACCAAAACCATTATACAAATGTCAAAATAACGCTTAAAGTCCAAACTAATCCTAGTAATGGAAGCAAAACTTATCTTTGAGAACCACATGTTTACCCAATAGCATGGATGCTGTGAACTGGCAGCTCATAGTGGAAAAAGGAACTGACTTCATCATAGCATAATATGAGCAGCAGCCACAGCAACGGAAAACAAAATGGCGCAAAATGGAGTTAAAACAAAATTACATCAGATAAATTAAACAAATCTCATAACAGAACAAATACAGAGATGTCAACCAAATTATGATAATCAGAAAAACAAAAATAGGTTTTACAGGAATTATGCAGTTTATAATCATGTGACACAATATCTATCTATTATAATAAAAAAATTCTGCAACAAGACAAGACTTTTTGGAAGATTTTTTCACGTCCCGCAAGTTGAGACCTTGGCCAAGAGATTTTTTCTAGTCGCGCCCTCCTCTCAATCATTTTCAACCACGCACACGGTCCTCTCACCTCTCATTCGTGTGAATGCTTTTGACAGACACAGTTTCTGCTCTCTCAGCTCTTATACATTTTAACGTTTTCCTCACTTTAAGTTCCCAATTAAAGACCTATTATGTCCAAATCTTATTGAAGAATTTCATCCCGAATGGTTATCAATAGAAGAAATGAGTACACGGGCAATCCTAGCAAGGAGAAACGATGAAGTCAAACAAATTAACGCAAAAATTGACGATTGGTTACACAGCGTATTGGTTAAATGCTTATCAATAGACTATTCTGAAACAGTTAGTTGTGATCGTGTGAAAGATGAAAACATCAACTTACAATATCCCAAAGAATATCTACAACCATTAACACCATTGGGTTTTCCAATGCACGAATTACTGTAGAAAGAAGGATGTATCCAAGAAAGGTAACATAATACATCTTCAGGGGATAACATTAGACAACAAAGGAGATCTTGATATGCCATTCGTATTAAAACATTAAAAGTTTCCCGTTAGAATAGCTTTCGCAAAGACAAATAACAAATCTCAGAGTCAAACATTCGAAAAAGTCTTTTTATTTAATAGAGAGAAAGAAACAAAATTCAATTATGGCCAGTTATATGTTGCGTTGTCACTATGAAAGTCCAAACAGAATCAAAATTCAGTGAGATACTGACAAAAATGTAATTCAAAAATTTATTTTTACTGAAGTTTTACAGTAAAAGTGTTAGTTTAAAAAGTATTTGCGTGTTAATGTCAAAGCCAAACAGAACAAAATCGTATTATGCAACAAATAACTCTAACGTAACATGAAACATAATTTACTTTCAAATTATTACATTTTACTTTTTTTTATATGGTTAATTACTCACTGTAATCTAAAATATAGTTCTATTATGCATATGTGACAATTCCCATGAGAATAAAAATCTGTTTAAATTGTACAACCGCTTCCACATACGCGAGCGACAGAACTGCAAAGAGGCCAGCGCATAGCGCAGGCAGGGGGGTTGGTGAACGAAGCGAGCAGAGGGCAGAGCCCCCTAGTCTTAAATATAACAGTCATATGAAAGCATTATAATATTTTGTAAATCACATTTCAACCCACAATTTTCCATACCCTGTCAATTGGGGTGCTGAAACGCCCTCTGCTGGTCACAGTGAATAAGACTGAAGAGTATTTAGGGCTGAATGGTCTGTTCTTGTCATAATTGTTCTAATGTTGCAATTCCACCAGAATAATGGAGCCCACCTATGATGATGCACTAGGATACACTGAGGCTCGCACATCTACACTGCATTAGTATGGAGTGCCTACTAACCTAATAGGCCTGTCTTTGGTGGTCGAGGGAAGACCAGAATAACTAGCGGATAAACACACAAATGCAACAGAAAACACAAAACTCCACACAGACTGTCCCACAGACTGGGAGGCACCAGTGCTAACCACTGCACCACTATGTCACCATATGTAAAAGATATAATTAAAAAAATTCTCGCAATTTTTTATAGCGTTTTGACACAAACGTGGTATAGTAACATTGATTTTAACTTTTAAAATAACCCGTTCTCATCTGTTTTGAACCTGGGAATGAGTTACCTCCATTTTTACCACAAGAAGAAACAAGTAAACCACCTCCCTGAGTAAGCCTTGAGGTCTTATGTCCTGGTTTACATTTGTTTTATCTACAGTCACACAGAAGACTGGGTTTCAGTACGCATTGCCTAGAAAAATAAAGATTCCCACCTTTTAATAATTTAGAAATTATCTGCAATAGAAAATACTTAACCAATTTCCACTTACCGCATAAGAAAATGCAAATGAGGCAGGTACAAACATTTTTTCTAAACGCCATAAAAGAAAAGATTGAATTAAATCTGACCATGAACTGTTACTGTTCCGCTGATGAGAAGTCACAGCCTTCAGCCAGCATATCAGTTTAATGATTGTGCTGCGCTTTGCTGTTAAACAAATTGTAAAAAGACGGAAAAAGAAGTCATGACAGATGGGCTGAAAGGCAAATGTTTTCAGATAGGAAAGGAAATGCTGCTCATTTACCTTCACACTGGCAGATGATATTGTAATATGTCATCGCACTTTCAACCCCACCTAATCTATTTCACGGTCAGGCAGGGATGCAGCCCATCCCAGAAGCTTTGGGCACAACAACAACATTTATTTATATAGCACATTTTCATACAAACAGTAGCTCAAAGTGCTTTACATATTAAAGAATAGAAAAATAAAAGACACAATAAGAAAACAAAATAAATCAACATTTACATCGAATAAAAGTAAGGTTCAATGGCCAGGGGGGACAGAAAAACAAAAAAACTCCAGACGGCTGGAGAAAAAAATAAAATCTGTAGGGATTCCAGACCATGAGACCGCCCAGTCCCCTCTGGGCATTCTACCTAACATAAATGAAACAGTCCTCTTTGGAATTAGGATTCCAGGACCCAACCCTGGACTGGACACCAGCCTATTGCAGACCCCACTCATCCACACATACTAACCCATGGTGGGTAAACGTAGGGTCTCCAATCAACCTAACACACACACACACACTTTGGGCATGTAGGAGAACTGCACTGCAGTAAACATAAAAAAAACCTCTCAGACATGAAGAGCAAATGCAAACTTTAAACAGACATGCAGGCATGAGGACCTGTTATATTTTGCCACACGTGAAGTAAATGTGTGAGTGAAAATTTCTTATGTATGCATAGTACTATTATTAGCAGCCCTGTTAGTATCACAACACAGATTCATATTACTTATAGGAATACTCTCCCCAAACATTATATTTTTATCTGTCATTTACTCTATGCAGATTGTAGTAATGGGTGAGAAAAAATTGTAATCTTGTGTTTTTCAGAGAATGGAGATAACAATGTTTCTGATAGAATGGGACCCTATGCTGGACAACAGTAAAGATCTCAAAAACATCCATTAATAAAATCTCATGCTACTCCTGTCATATACAGTAATGAAATGTATGACCACAACGCACAAAATTCTTTCAGTTTTTGTTAAAATACTGTTCAATCAACCAATCCATCAACTTTATTTGATTCATACACAGATAGAGAGACAATGAAAAAGAAAATAAAGGTGATGAAGGGGTCTCATAATAATAATAATAATAATAATAATCTTCTTCTTTTAGCTGCTCCCGTTAGGAGTTGGACACTGTGGGTCATCTTGTTCCATATTTTCCTGTCTTCTGCATCGTGTTCTGTTACACCCATCACCTGCATGTCCTTTCTCACCACATCCATAAACCTTAGGCCTTCCTGGTTTTCTCTTGGTTGGCAGCTCTATCCTTAGCATCCTTCTCCCTATATACTCAACATCTCTCCTCTGCACATGTCCAAAACAATGCAATCTCGCCTCTCTGACATTGTCTACCCACCTCCACCATGAATGTATCCGTGACTCCTACTGCAGACCTCACCACTGTCACACTTCCCTTGTACATATCCTGTAAAACTCTTACGTACTTCTCTGCCACTCCCGACTTCCTCATACAATACCACAGCTCCTCTCGAGGCACCCTGTCATATGCTTTCTCCAGGTCCACAAAGATTCAATGCAACTCCTTCTGTCCTTCTCTAAACTTCTCCATCAACACCCTCAGAGCAAACATTGCATCTGTGGTGCTCTTTCTTGGCATGAAACCATACTGCTGCTCACTAATCATCACTTCACTTCTTAATCTAGCTTCCACTACTCTTTCCCATAACTTCATGCTGTGGCTCATCGATTTTATCCCCCTGTAGTTACTACAGTCTTGTACATCCCCCTTATTCTTATAAATTGGTACCAATACACTTCTTTGTTACTCCTCAGGGATCATCTAACTTTCCAAGATTCCATTAAACAATTTGGTTAAAAACTCCACTGCCATCTCTCCTTAAATATCTCCATGCTTCCACAGGTATGTCACCTGGACCAACAGCCTTTCCATTCTTCATCCTCTTCATAGCTGTCCTTATGTCCTCCTTGCTAATCCATTGCACTTCCTGATTCACTATCTCTCCATCATCCAACCTTCTATCTCTCTCTCTCTCTCTCTCATTCTCTTCATTCATCAGCCTCTCAAAGTACTCTTTCCATCTACTCAACACACCCTCCTTGCTTGTGAGTATGTTTGCTTCTTTATTCTAGTTTTTGGTGCGAAGTGTTTCTGGTATGCTTTCCATATTAAAATACAGCATTTATCTTAGAAGAAGCATAAAGATTTAAGCAAACATATTAGGAAACCAGATGATAGGTGCGTGAGCAATAAGGACATAGAATGTTCTAGGTGAGGATGAAAGAAAGCAGTAACTGTAGGACTTGATAGTTGCCATGTACACAGGAATTCCATAGAAGAGTAAGAGCTGAATTTAGGAGATATTGAGAAGGACAAAGAATGTAGTGGAATAAGACTTTTATTTAGGTGTGTAAGTTAAGGGAACAATCAGAGTAAATGCCAGATGTTGTGTAAGCATTAATTCAGCACCATTATGTAGATTCAATTGTCTAAAAATATGGGACTCTGACTTTGCTTTGAGACCATCTCTTAATGGACTGTTGTAAGATAGATTAAAGATGCATGAACACGCTTCCTCCTGCCTGATTTCTGACTCAAAAAGAGATTCAAAGGGAACAAAATATAATTATTCTCTTCCACAATAGAGAGACAGATTGATTGAATTTAAAGTGCAGATCCACTATGCAGGATGGTCCCAATACAAGTAGAATACATGGGGCATGATATAAAGAAGGGGCCTGAGTTGCCTTGAAAGCTTGCATATTGTTATCTTTTTAGTTAGCCAATAAAAGGTGTCATTTTGCTTGACTTTTCTCTACAAAATAAACATAGAAACTAAAATAAAACAACTGTTAAATATATGTAGTCCACAAACAGGAATCTCCTTCGCTCAGCGTCACACTTTGTATGGCGGGGAGGTGGCAGGTCTTCAATTTCAAAGTGCTGCAGGATGAGTTAAATGAAAGGTGGAGACTGCTGGTGAGTATTCAGAAATTGGTTTTATTGTCACGAGAATGTTTATATTCAGCTGACCACAACTGTTAATAATCTCAAATTGGCAAACATATATCTTTTTTTTTTTTTTATAAAAAGCCCAACAGGATCTTAATTCTGCCTTAAATGACATGACAGGCTGCCTTGTGTGTTTTAAAGAAGGAAACACAACAGTGCTTTCAGCTGAATCTTGGGTGGGCAGTAACTGACAGTTTCTACAGGATCCTTAAAGTAAGTCGTTGAGCATGGCACAGAATAAAAAACAGTCATAGTTTGTGCATTATTAAACCAGGCCACCCATGAAATGGCTCTTCAGATTGATTTATTAACAAAAGCATTTCTAGGTGTCACATATAAGGGAATGAAAGGTGACCAATTTAAAAACTGGATGTGAGTCTACTGGCTATTATAATCTCTGATATTTATACATTTTTGTGCTCATTGTAGTGAGTATTCAGAACTGTTCTATATCTGTTATAAGGTTTTGAAGATCAGAGGAGCTGAATCTGAGGCTGTGTTTTGTGTTTTATGCCTCCTGACAAAAGGGAGTTTTTGTTTAATAATTTACTTGACGTTTCATTTTCACAACAGGCACTGAACATTAATCTAGCCGTTGTCTCGGAATTCCCCATGATGAACTCATTGGTGACATCAAACATGTGATGGCATGACATTCAGTGCCATTTACCCTGGGGTATCTGATTTTGACAGATAATAAGCCCTTTACTTGGTGACAAACTAAAACTCCTGGTCCTCCTTGAACCGCTGCTCATTTCTTGCCTCTGTATTTTGATTGCATTTTTGTGCCCTGGCAAAAAGTTCTTTCTGACTCCCAGTTTTGACCTACATCTGCATTTGTTTATTTATTGAATCTTTTTTTTTGCATCTTCTGGTCAGCAGCACGGTGTCGCAGTGGTAGCGCTGCTGCCTCGCAGTTAGGAGACCCAGGTTCGCTTCCCGGGTCCTCCCTGCGTGGAGTTTGCATGTTCTCCCCGTGTCTGCGTGGGTTTCCTTCCACAGTCCAAAGACATGCAGGTTAGGTGGATTGGCGATTCTAAATTGGCCCTAGTGTGTGCTGGGTGTGTTTGTGTGTGTCCTGCGGTGGGTTGGCACCCTGCCCAGGATTAGTTCCTGCCTTGTGCCCTGTGTTGGCTGGGATTGGCTCCAGCAGACCCCCGTGACCCTGTGTTCGGATTCAGCAGGTTGGATAATGGATGGATGGATGGATCTTCTGGTCATTTTAATTTTTGGACCTTTTTCTCTGTTAGAATCACTGCTGTTCAGGCCAGAGCACCTAAAGGTGACCGAGACAAGCTCCCATTTGTTCTTACGTAATTTAGGCTTGGATTCATGTGGAATTACTAATTCATGGCATTCATTGCATTGCTCTTCTTTTCTTTTAGAATTTTACACTGGGACAACTTAAGTATTGAAAAGAACTCTCTTGTGCAGATTTCTTTAGCAAGAAGGCTACCTCTTTATTGAGTAGGGGGTACATTAACATTTTTTCAGGTGGTTGGTAGGGTCTTCTTAGGGATAATTAATTGTGGCTAGTAGAGACGTGATGATTGTGGTATGTAACTTTATTAACCCTCTCAGGTTTTTTTGTTCCAGTAGTAATATATCACTATTGATTAACACTGGCCAAAGTGCTTTAACTTGTTGTGTTGTGTATGAATGCATTATAGTAATAACCAGTAACGGCGCGCTGTGTGATAACGTGTAGTGAATGCACTTGACTTGAGCATTCCTAATTTTCATACTCTTTTTCTGTGTACGTTGTGGTCCATGGCCGGCTTTGTATCCCGGCCAATACCCCCAGGCCACCAGATGGAGCCCTCACAGCGGCATGGAAGGTCTCCGAATTCCAGCGGAGCCTTATGGACATTGTAGTTTTTATGGACAGCCCTGCTGGATACCATGGGGGCCACCAGGAGCTGCTATAGGGAGGCTTGGGGAGTGTTATTTGCCCTATGCTCTGGAAGTACTTCCAAGTCATATGAATGGAAGGAATGATGTACTTCCGGGGTGAGAAAAAAGGACTTTTATCTGATAAGGAATTATGGACTAAAGGATGAGAACACTTCCGGGTCGGGAACTATAAAAGGACCATGGGAACTCCCAGACAATGAACTGAGCTGGGTGGTAGGTGGGCAACACGTCTGGGAGTAGGAGGATTGGTTATTGTTATTATTACTGTATTGTGTTTGGTTAATGAATAATGTGGAGTGGAGGGTGCTTGGTGCACATAATTATTATAATAAAAAGAATAATTGTAGCACTTATACCTGGTGTTTGGCGTGGTACCTGAGGGTTCAAGGGAGCGATAGTACCCCCTACTGCTACAACGTTTAGCATTCGTTTGCTCATAGGTTGATGCACTTTCTGCTTCCTGAGCAGCTCTTCTTTTCTCCACCCTAGCGGCCCACTATTTCTCTACTTTTGTCGGCATCTTTTCTTATTAAAGCTGATTAAGTCAGTGTTTGTGTTGCAATTACTTAGTACATTTTCCTTAATTTTTCACTGAAGCTGCCACTTAAGTGTTCAATCTGCCTCAAGAATGATTTAAGATATGAAGAGGTAGGGGAAGTGTGGCCCTCCTGGCCACTACTGAGAGTTGATTCTACAACAAAATAAAATAAAAATAAAAAGAAGAATAACCATGGAGGTCAATCATCACCCTGAAAGCGGATAGCAGACATCACGTAGTATATGTGTACCAAATTTCAGGTCAATAGTTCAAATGATTTGTGAGCTACAGGGAATTTAAAATCTTGGAGAGACAAATGGACAGCCACGGTAGTGTATTATATAAGAAGATAGACAGGGTGGAGTAGCAGTAGTATAGTCACATAGTCTATCTATCTATTGTGAATAAGGCTCTATATAAAGCGCCCAACCCGGCACAGATTCACACTGAGGCACGTGTAAATTAAACAGAACTTTTTTATTTTCTCTTCACCCGTGGGCGCACGTCTTCCCCGTGAACCCCACAGGTATAACACAGTCCCAAAGCACCTTACTTTACACACAGCAATCCTTCTGCTGGCACCACCACTCCTCCTCTCAGGCAACCTCGTCCTCTTCCTCCCGATTCTGGCCCAGAGTAGTGGTTGCTGGCTCCTTTATGGCCCTCCCGGGAGTGTTCTTGTTGCTTGTTCACCTGTTCCCAATTGCACTCCCGTGTGGGCCTGATGATTAAACCAGCTGGGCTTAATTATCTCTGTCTCGTTCCCTGGCGGCCATCCTGGGTCCCCACAGGGTTGGGGAGAACTCCATTTCCCATGAAACCCTGCGGGAAACTGAGGCATCATCAACCAGGGAGGCTGCCACCAAGCGTCCCGGGGGAGGTACTGAGAAGTCCATAGCTGCTCCCCCGGACCATATACAATACAGCAGGGTCATCCCGACCGGGCATGGGACCTGGCTGTCCAATTACACCATCTATCTATCTATCTATCTATCTATCTATCTATCTATCTATCTATCTATCTATCTATCTATCTATCTAGTGCACTGATGGTCTACAGTCCATGTTTAGAAGAACAAATGCTGGGGTAACAGATTTTCAGGACTAAGTTTTTTTTTTATCTTTGGTAAAAAAATTTTAAATGAGTGCAAACATAAAGAAATTTGATCATACATAGTGCATAAGGCACACAAACAATTGAATTTCAGAGTAAAGGACACTGCCTATGAATTTAGTCCACTGCTTTGAGGTTGGATTGTGGCTTGATTTTCTGCTGATTCCTGTCTATATGTTCCTCTGTCTGAAGGCTATATATCCCTGCACTTAGGCACTGTGGTGCATTCTCAACTAATATTGCAAGAGCAACACTCTAAATTCAGCCACTCCACTAAGAACTTGAGATGCCCCATTACGGATTCTTCCCTGCAACTGGGCTGACAGAGAAGTCCACCTGAAACCCCAGCCGTGGCTAGTGACCCTCACGCCTACCACAGATCTCACATTACACATCCATCAAGAACTAGAGGACAGATTCTCACCCTGTAACCGAATACACTGAATAAAAAGCTAAATCAGCACGCGAGCAGGCCAATGGGAAACCTGAGTCATTCATTGCAACTGTAAGACGTGTCACAGAAGTGTTACGATGAGAAGTTCAGGCAGTTTCTTGGAAAAAAAAGGTCCAGGGAGGAAAGTGAGAGGGTACTCAATGGATTCTAGTACAAGTTTCACATGCCATATACACGTTACTACGTAGGGCTGCAGAATGCAAGTTGTAGGCCACATTTGGAAGCTGCTGCTGTAGCTTTCAGAAGGTTTTCAAGAAGAAATGGAACTCAAAACCAATGTTTGATAGTGTTTGTTTTCTCATGGATAAATCTTCCATGTAATTCTGATTAGCATAAACAGCAGCGCTTAGGCCCCAGGTCGTTTCCAATATGGATAGATCCTCTTTGTGACATTAAGATGTTTCTTCTTGTGTTCATGGAGAACTTCCTAGCACAACCTACACATGAAGTCTGGTCCATTGAGACACCAAATTAGAAGAGCAGTAGTGGGTCCTGCCAACCACCTCAGGCTGTCACATCTCATCATGCTCAATTATGGCGGATTTGAAGCCATCTAGATGGATCATTTTTTACCTTAACTAAACAGTTTTTATCAAATTACGTCTTTTGTTTGTTACTTTTTAGTGTCTCGTACAGAGTAGCGGGTGCCTGACAAAGTAAACGAGAGAGCAGTTCAAGGTATCAAGCAGATTGACGCTATCTCCTGATTGTTTTCTGCCACGGTTGGCACCTTGTGGCCCTGTGCTGGGTAAGATAGCTTAGGAAAACAACTGGATTGATCTTTTAAATAATTTGGTTTTTACATATTTTACACCAGTACAAGATTATTTATTAAATTATGCAAAACGCTGCCCTAAATTCAGGATATCGGAAACATTTTGCTGCAGTGTTGTTTTTTTTGTTGTAGTTTTGCATTAGCAAGACCAGATGATTATTCCAGTTTCTCTAAACCACAAGGTCACTGAATGACTACCTGACCTCAAGAAATCATTAACCCAGCTCGGCCTCAGCAGAAACAATCTATAATTCAGTGTGTGATTCACTAAGTGGTTGGTGATACTGCACTGCATGTGTACATTTGAAAAGAGCTGCGGAAAATCTCAAGAAACAAATGAAAAAAAAAAAAGCAAAATACAAATGAAAATGCCAAACAAATAATTCACGCTCCAGTCAGGTGCTTGTGCCTGACTGTCTTAAAACTCAATTGCCTGCCATACCGCCTGGTTCCACAAAGAGGTGCTGCACAGATTGATGGAAGGCACTTCCAAAATTCTGGTGGAATTCAAACATTAGAACAACCTTAGTGAGAACAGACCATTCAGCCCAACAAGGTCATCGGTCCTATCCACTGTGACCAGTAGGGGCCTCAAACACCACCACATGAACACAAGTCCCAGGTTCAAATGTAAGCTGTATTATTATCAATTACCTTATAAAAGATATCTTTAATACACGCCAACAGAAATCCACACTCTTTCTCTTTCTTCCTCTCATGCTTCTTCTCCTCTACTACTTGCAGGTGAGCTTTATCCACTTCCACCCGACTCTAACTTGCCTGGACAAAGTTGAGGGGCTCCTTTTATCTTGGACCCGGTAGTACTTCCTGTGCCAGTGTACAGCCCGATGGAAACACTTTCAGGTCAATCAGAAGTCCCAAAAATCAAGCAGCACAGCTCCAAGTAGCAACCCCTGGAGGCACTCAGGGACCCCAAAAGGGCTGCTCTACGGCACTACAACTCCCAGCATGCCCTACAGGAGTCTACTGGTGTACCTGACTCCGGGATTGCTGCCGCCTATTAGTTCAGGGAGGCTTGTAGCTTGAACAATTCAGCTCCCACATGTCCTTACTTCAAGCTGGTCTGTGGGCTGGGTAATATTCCTCCATTTCCTCCTGCCACTGTTCCCACTTTTCAGAGGGCATCTTATCCCAGATCCTTGTGCAGGCGGGGAACCACCTGCCTCTTTTCATGCCTGTTTGCCACCTGGGCCTCCAAGCCAGGTACGGGAGATGGGAATTCATTCTGTGTCCCTGTCTGCCATCCATCACACACCTTAATTTCTCCAAAATAACATCAAGTCATTTTTTTTGTAGGTCTCCAGCGCAAGACATTTTTGTGCTAAATCTGTGCTTAACAAGTTTCCACCTGTGTCCCCGTGTTCTTTTATTTTAAAGCAACAGTCAGGATCCACTGTGCTAATTCCATTCATAATGTTAAACACTTCAATCGCGTCACCTCTTAATCTCTGTTTGGTTAAACCGAAATAGCTCAAGTTGTTTAGTCTTTTCTCGTGGCTCACACCTCTTAGTCCTGGGATCAGCCTAGTGACTCATTAACTTTCTGATGTCACACATATCACATACAAACATGAGAGAGTTAATCGGGAGAAAGATCCATGTTTTTTTATTTTGTTTTTTCTCATTAGGATCTTTGCTTTTACCGCTCCAGGATTTTTGTTTAACTGTCCAGTGCCCTTTCTACAGTTGGTCCCTGGATAAGCCCCAGAAGTGGATAAGCACATTAGAAAATGAGAAATGGATTCTTTAGATGTAAGGAATTAGGGCAGTGTCCCATTTGTTTTCATGTTAAAAAGTTAACTCTTAAGTCAGTTCAGACCACAGATGCTTTTCAGACCATAGGATTAACTTTAGTGCTGCACTGTTGGCACACAGATTTCATATTCTGGCACGAGTAGAGGAACCATTGTATATTATATAGGGGACACCCAAGCATTTCTGCCCATAAAATGCCTATCTTTAAGAAGCAATGGGCGAATGAGTTTTCTGCTGAAAAATGTTTCATTCCACAGTGAGAGAAGGGTCCTGAAATGGCTTTACGTTCATGCTAGTGAATTCAGCTTTATTATACGTAATAATATAATAATAATAATAATAATAATACATTTTATTTATATAACGCCTCAAGGCATCTGAAGTCACCAGACATCTATCTGTTTAACTACCTGCACAAATGAATTAAATAAACCTTTCAAAGCTGACATCCACCTCCATTACCCATGGCGCACTTTAGGCACAGACATGGCCAGTACTGTAAAAGGAGGAACAAACCATTCTCAGGAAGTTGTACTGAATAAGATTTCTTCTCATAATATAAAGTGCACTTTGATATACAAATGCAAGGTATGGTGACTGTGAAAGGGGAGTACCTATTGACTTTGGTTATTTATCATGGCACCGCAGAGTGACAATGTGTTGCACTGCTGTCTGCACATGTGACAACACTACCACTGCTGAGAAGAAATAACCACCATCAATTCACTTGGGACATTAAACTGCAATTTTTTTCAACTGTATATTTACAAATCAGGTATTTCTTTCAAAAATTTTATGTTGAAGAGACATGAGCTACTAGTACAATACGTTTCACTACCAACATCTAATGATAGAATACGAATCAATGCAATTTTTACATCACCAGGTAAGCTGCTTTAAGAATATAAAGTTCTGTTTCTAATTTGTTCTTGTACCAAAGAATAGTAATGTATTGCATGTTGGTTGGACATGAAAGTAAGAATTTCACTGTACTCTATCCACATGATAAATGCTAACACCACTGCCACTTTTTTGTTGCTATTAGACCACACCCACATTGTGACATCATAGACCTATCTATTATGAGTGTTTTATTCCTTAAGTCCCCAACTTTTAAATAACTGACATCAGACAGTGAAGCTGGGTGAATGTGAGGACAGCATCCCCTCAGAGCCATGTTCGGTCTCCTTTCCTTTTCTCTCTCTACATCAATGATGCCATCTCCAGTGAACCATCTGTTAAACTGGTCAGGTTTCCTGATGACACCACCCTGACTGGCCTGATAATAAACTGGGATGAAATGCCATATTAAAGGGAGGTGGATCAGCTGGTCAGTTGGTGCAGCCTCAATAAATTTACATTGCATACTTTAGGAGACACACCTCTCTCCTCCTACATCCCTAATTATAAATGATGTCACTGTCAACAGGGTGGAACCATAGTAATTTTCCATGGCATAACCATCACTCACAATATGAACTGGGATGAAAACAGAACTGCTCTTATCAACCAGCTCTACAGCAGATGTTTTTTTCCCCTTGTCAGCTTAAAAAGTTTAACCTGACCCAATCAGTGCTTGTACAGTTTTATAGAGCTGTCATTGACCGCATTCTCACTTTCTCCTTAACAGTCTGGTATGTCAATGCACCTGCTCACTCGAAACAAACTGCAGTATGTTATTTGAACAGAACAGAAGACTGGAAGCCTGAAACTGGACTCCACTGAGGGTCAAGGGTCAAGGGTCACCCGAACAACCAGCTCGTTCAGTTATAACCATAAAGGAAGCATTACTGATCACTAAGAGAGAACTACTAGACATAGAAACAGTCTTCTTACTAGTCACTATAGCTAAACACAGTCTCTGATTCCTCTCTGTCTTTCCTTGATTTATTACTCCTCCATTCAATATAAATTATGTTTATTTTGTGTTTGTTTTATAAGGACATACTTGATATATTACTGGGCAGGAGTGCCATTCTACACTAATTTATTGTTTTATATATTTGTGTCTTGTGCAAGATATTTTTTACTGCTGCTGTAAATAATTTTGCGATGGTGTCATATATTGTGTATTGTGTTATTTATTTGTGTAGAAATTCCTTGCAGCTGTGTTGCCTGGAAATAAATGAGTTTAGGTTCATGTTCATGTCACAGCTATGACTCTTTTCAATTTAATGTACGTAATGCACATGCCTTCCTGTCTCACCTCCTTCACTGAGCAACCAGCCATCTTATTCTCACAAATTTTGGAATTTCATTTGGTTTTTTTTTTTTCTTTATTTTTAATTTATTTTATGTATTTTTTTCTTTTTCATGTTATCTTTGGAGACCCCAAGTAGTGTTTGTTTCTCGCTAGTGTCTAATAGCACCTTCCTGTTTAAGGGCCACTGTTGCATATATGGTATATCATGCTGTGCCATCTTATTTGGAATTTGAATTAAAAATAAAGCAAAGACTCAATCTTGTTATTCAAATAAAAGTTAAAAAAAATTCATTTCCTAACTCATAGCTTCTTTGTCCATTATATGAAAATTATCTGGTTTGGCAAACCCTGCTTTTATTTTTTTTTCAGTTTCTGGCTTACCAACTTGAGATTCTGCTACTCAGAAGATGTCACTAATAATACATAATTTTAGGGAATGAAGTGCTTGTTGCTCAGAGATTAGCCTGCAACTTGTAGGGAGGAGACATTAACTGTTGTGCAGGGCTCACTAATTCATAAAACACGTAACAAGCAAAATGCTGAGTTTTCTCTTCTTGCTTCCATATTAATAATCAGTGTTACTTCCTGTAGTGTCTCTCATAGACAGAAATTCCCACTGAAACAAATATAATATGCCCCTCCAAGCATATTCTAATGGATCAACTGCAGATCTAAGTGTACCCAGATAAAAGCGGACGTATATTTCAGGTGGAAGTGACTTTTTTCTGGTTTGAAATGAACAAAATGACATATCCATTGTGACAAACGTAGAGGGCGTAGCAGCCACTCAACCTGACAGAGACAGATGCAGGAGGCACACTGATAAAACACAAATGTTTTATTTTATTTTCTTCAGCTGTGGGCAACACCTTCCCTGTTTCCCACATGCACAACAGCTAAACACAATTCTTTTCCTCTCTTCTTTTCTTCTCTTTTGTCTCCTCCACTCCTCCTGGCAAGCTTTGTTTCCCTCCTCCCAACTCTGGCTCCCCGAGTGGTGTCTGCTAACTCCTTTTATATGAGTCTCTCAGAAGTGTTCCAGGTGCTGGCTGCACTTCCTGGTGTGGTGGAAGAACCGTCCACATGGGGTCAGGAACAGCTGCAGCACCCCCTGGCAGCACCCCCAGATCCCAACAGGGCTGTGGATAACTCCATCTCCCATGAAGCCCTGTGGAAATCCAAAGCACCACCACAACCCACAGGGGCTGCCATTTAGCGTCCCTGGGAAGGTACTCTTCTGCCCATGCTTGCTCCCCCTATCCTCTCAGTGAAGAGGCTTCCCGGCCGGGCAAGTACCCTGGCCATCTGTGACACCATGTTAAAGGCTAACAAATGCAGCTCAAGCTTCTTGAAGTCAGGGTTCAAGGATACAGCTGTATATATCAGTAGCGATGGCCTGGTTTTACAAAAAGCTTAAGCTGACTTTTAAAGTTAGTGAGGAGGCACCCTTGTGAAAACTTCCACACACTTACCATGTTAGGCCGGGCATATACTGTGCAATTTTTACCCATTATGGCCTAGTGAACTACTAAAAGAGTCACCTTAATATGAACACGTTCAGTGCGATTGACACGCCATGACGTGGCTACGTAGACTGTAATTGTACAGGACAGTTTTACCCAGTGGCATTTTGCAATAAAGCTTTACCCATTACAAAAAATTAATATGGCCACACAGTGTTTTTAAAATGTCAACAAAGCAAAGAGCTGGGCTGCTGATTCTTGCTGTACTCTGAAACTACAAAAAAAAAGAAGAAGGAATAACTGGACATGTAGATGGTTGGGGAGGCGTGGAATATGTCATCTGTCTGTTTCACACTGAGAGAACTGCTGGTCTTTAAGTAATTTACTGTTGTGTGTGTTTATTTCAGGTTCTTCCAATAAACATTTCCTACGATACCACCTATGTGTGTGTGGCTGTATGATAGCTTTTCAAAGTCAAAAATGTGAAAATGATGATGGCAAATACTCAGTGTGCAAAATTCAGCCATTACACCGCAGCATCCCGAAATACAACATCAATCATTTTTGACTAACCCTAACCCTAATCCTAACCCTAACACTCCTGATCCAGGACATACAGTACAAACGTTAATAATACAAACAATAACAGGGACAGTTCAGACCAAAAAATTTAAACCAGAGAGATAAGTGGGATAGGATTTCAACATAGGAATACCCGTCTTTAGTCGCTCTCAAGTATGGTTTAGTATTGATGGACCGTGCATTCGGAGCGCCAATAAGACTGAAAACGCCTAAGCTCTTCTTTTGAGCAGTGGTGTGCTCGGAGCTTATGGGAACTTAGCCTAACCCTACAATGGATTTCTTCAAAGTCAAATTCTATATGTCATCAATTGACATTTTTAATCACGGTGTTCATTTATTGTAAAATACATGGATGATATGAAAGGGCTTCACTGCACAATGAATTTCAGAGTTTTGATTTGTGACATCAGAAAATCCGATCATGAGACTGCTCACCCTACAAGACAGTCTAACATAATAGAAATTCTTCTGAATGTACCACATCCCACTAATTGTAATCTGGCATTGCACATGAAATGTTGGCTGCTGAAGCTGAAATTTGGGTTAGCTCAGACAATTAGTCGATGACTGCAAATCAAGCTAAAAATTGTGCCAAAAACGTGCTGTGTACACCCAGGTGGGCAGGTGGAAACTAGCAGCCGATAAAACTATCAGAATCATCCATCCTTACTCAGTCCCCGTTTATTTGTAGTGAGGTTTTTGGGGAACCAGTGGCTCTGGTAGCAAAGTAGGAAGCAGAAATGGAGAGGAAGGCAACTCGTCATGGAGCAGATTCACACACACACACACACGTGTAACAACTTAGTTTTGGATTTTAATGAGTGACTAACTGATGCTCACTGAGAAAGCCACACAAACACACAAACTGTAATCATAAGGCACCCCAACAGACAATCAAACGTGGATCTGCAGCCTGTGAGGCAATAATGCTATTGTACTATCCATTACACAATAAAGAAAAAAGAGTACACTTGTTGGCCTAAAGGAAAAACTGCTTATGCAAGTTACACACTACACAGTCTTGGTGGATTCTTGACTGAAGTGATACGTGTTACATTTTCAGACCACAGATTTTTGTACCCAACACAACTTGCCTTTCATTGACCCCGTTACCTCTGCTGCTGGTAATTATGGTGCAAAACAAAGAAATCAACATAGAAACGTTTCAGCTGAAATGAAAGAGGGCCATTCTCAGTGCACGGACCCATCACATGAACGATTAGCGTGCTTCATCCGTTAAAATATGACCTAAGTGCGGTTTGCGAAACAGGCAATAGCAGTAAGACAAAGTGGCTCCATTTTCCTTCTTCATTTTTCTTGCATGGCAAGGTTTGCCAGTTTCAGCAACTGAACTTGTTAAGTTCCCATTTTTCTTTGAGCTGCGAGTCAGGGATACAAAAGTTAGCACTCTGCTCTGCATTGTGATACGGCACAAAATGTTTACTTGATACACATACATTCTTAACAACATGTTGAATCTCACATAATCCGGAGCAGAATCCCAGGGCATTCAGAGCTTATCTAGGCAGCTTTGGACACGTAGCAGGAGGCAGCACATTGCAGGACATGCACATAAGGCCAATTTACAGTTGCCATCTTAACAGCTAATTGGCCTTATTTTGTGCCAGATTCAGCCCTTCCAATGATCATAAAAGGGGGTCTTGATTTTATAAGTAATTATCTTCCCAAGTTACTTTGCAATGTGCAGTACACTGTGATTAATCTTAACCTCCCTGATTTATTCAGAAGACAATTCAAGGCACCCCAGCAATCCTAAACATGTTCAGAATATACAACTGTATCCTGAAATCAAATCTGCCAATGACAGACAAGTGGGTGAACATAAATAAACATGATGGTGAAGAAGGGAGCCTCTTTCTTCCAAATGAGATTAACTTTTATTTTTTCTTTTAATTTTTCTCTGTATGCACCATCACACCAAATTGAACTTGACTGCTGTCCGCCATGTTTATTTGGAAGTCATGTTCTCATTAGAAATTCTCCAAGTTCCCAGGCTTGGAGATTTGAGATGTTCATAATCCTGAGGTGTTCTTTGTGTACATAATCTTCAAGTGTGTGCTCCAAAAACTGATGACAGACAAGAAGACCAAAAAAATGATGAAATCTGTTTGGTATATGTGGAATGTCATACATTTTAAATATCAGTGTAATTTAGAGAGTTGTTTTAGTCTGTGTCTGACACAGAATGCACATAGAATGTAGGATGTTTTATTAGAAATAGTGGGTCACGTGTATAATTCTTAACTACTTTATTAACATCCACCAAAAACAACAAACATACCACCTCCCACATCCGCTTCAGGCCAGAAACAACATGGGAGCAAATCCAAATCAGCCAGAGAAACCCCCCAGAAACACAGTAAGGGTATGCGAACTCCATATAGACAGGGGCTGGGCACACAATTCAAACCCCGTATGCTGGACCAATGTCTCATCAACACTGAACACTGTGCCTACTCACATTTATATTATTATAACAATTATATATTATAATGTATGAATGACTGGTACTGGTTAGCACTGTTGCCTCACAGCTCCACAAAACTAGGTTAGAATTCCAGCCTGGTCACCGTCTTTGTGGCATTTACAGTGCATCAGGAAAGTATTCACAGCGCATCACTTTTTCCACATTTTGTTATGTTACAGCCTTATTCCAAAATGGATTAAATTCATTTTTTCCTCAGAATTCTACACACAGCACCCCATAATGACAACGTGAAAAAAGTTTACTTGAGATTTTTGCAAATTTATTAAAAATAAAAAAACTGAGAAATCACATGTACATAAGTATTCACAGCCTTTGCTCACTACTTTGTCAATGCACCTTTGGCAGCAATTACAGCCTCAAGTCTTTTTGAATATGATGCCACAAGCTTGGCACACCTATCCTTGTCTAGTTTCGCCCATTCCTCTTTGCAGCACCTCTCAAGCTTCATCAGGTTGGATGGGAAGCATCGGTGCACAGCCATTTTAAGATCTCTCCAGAGATGTTCATTCGGATTCAAGTCTGGGCTCTGGCTGGGCCACTCAAGGACATTCACAGAGTTGTCCTGAAGCCACTCCTTTGATATCTTGGCTGTGTGCTTAGGGTCGTTGTCCTGCTGAAAGATGAACCGTCACCCAGTCTGAGGTCAAGAGCTCTGGAGCAGGTTTTCATCCAGGATGTCTCTGTACATTGCTGCAGTCATCTTTCCCTTTATCCTGACTAGTCTCCCAGTTCCTGCCCTAAAACATCCCCACAGCATGATGCTGCCACCACCATGCTTCACTGTAGGGATGGTATTGGCCTGGTGATGAGCGGTGCCTGGTTTCCTCCAAACGTGACGCCTGGCATTCACACCAAAGAGTTCAATCTTTGTCTCATCAGACCAGAGAATTTTGTTTCTCATGGTCTGAGAGTCCTTCAGGTGCCTTTTGGAAAACTCCAGGTGGGCTGCCATGTGCCTTTTACTAAGGAGTGGCTTCTGTCTGGCCACTCTACCATACAGGCCTGATTGGTGGATTGCTGCAGAGATGGTTGCCCTTCTGGAAGGTTCTCGTCTCTCCACAGAGGACCTCTGGAGCTCTGACAGAGTGACCATCGGGTTCTTGGTCACCTCCCTGACTAAGGCCCTTCTGCCCCGATTGTTCAGTTTAGATGGCCGGCCAGCTCTAGGAAGAGTCCTGGTGGTTTTGAACTTCTTCCACTTACGGATGATGGAGGCCACTGTGCTCATTGGGACCTTCAAAGCAGCAGAATTTTTCTATAACCTTCCCCAGATTTGTGCCTTGAGACAATCCTGTCTCGGAGGTCTACAGACAATTCCTTTGACTTCATGCTTGGTTTGTGCTCTGACATGAACTGTCAACTGTGGGACCTTATATAGACAGGTGTGTGCCTTTCCAAATCATGTCCAATCAACTGAATTTACCACAGGTGGACTCCAAGTAAGCTGCAGAAACATCTCAAGGATGATCAGGGGAAACAGGATGCACCTGAGCTCAATTTTGAGCTTCATGGCAAAGGCTGTGAATACTTATGTACATGTGCTTTCTCGATTTTTTTATTTTTATTAAATTTGCAAAAACCTCAAGTAAACTTTTTTCACGTTGTCATTATGGGGTGTTGTGTGTAGAATTCTGAGGGAAAAAATGAATTTAATTCATTTTGGAATAAGGCTGTAACATAACAAAATGTGGAAAAGTGATGCGCTGTGAATACTTTCCGGATGCACTGTATATGTTCTTTTTGCCCCCATAACAAAATTGACTCAGAAATGGCTTTTACGCATTCAGTGTAGTTTACTGTGTATGTTTATTTACCCAAAATGTATCTAATTCATGCGATGGGCTGGCAAAGGATTACAAGAAAGGAAGGATTCAGCAGTGTATGTTCTCGTCAGTGTGTTGTAATTCTGCTATAGTGTCATTACTCCCTAAGCAATTCAATTCACTAATGTGTAGTGCAGGTTTACGACACAGAGCCGGACTCAGTCTCACCTACATTGTTTTGTTCGTAATGCTCAGACACAATCATTTTACATGAATTTAACTGTAATTTATGGCCAACACAAGTTGCAGAAGACGTTTCTAAATTGTCTTTATTTTTTTTTTCATTTGCAGTGCTAGTAGCAGTCTGTGACTCCATAGCAAAAAAAAAACGTTAAATTGGGCATATATCTGAAGGGAAGTGAAACTTGTTGCTTTCTTATGAATTTTTTGAGCTACTCCAGAAAAACAGCATTTCCTCCACTGCAGGCTCATTTAAGCTTAGTCCAGGATCAGCAAACAACACCATGGGGCTTTTAACTAGAAGAATAGCACACAATATGTCAACACCTGTCAGTCTGGAGAAAGCAGCCTGAATCCAGCTTACATGTTACTAAACTTTATTGTGCATTGCATGTCAGTTGAAGTCAATCACTAGATGTTCTAGAGGTAAGCCTGATGTACTGTGTGATTAGCAGGTCTCATTCACACTTGGTGGAGAAGGTAAGCCAACAGGGCTGCAGTTTTATATGACTCGGGAGTATCTGATGTAAAGGAATGGAAAAGTTCAGACCTAGTTGTATCAGGGACATGCAGAAACATTTAAAAATAAATAGAAATTAGGAACATATAGTGACACTAGGTACTGTATTTGAGAAGTGCTATGGAAACAATTCAGTTAAATACTGAATAGAACTAGAGGAGTGCTGCTCATCCCTGGCTCCATCATTCATCCATTATCCAACCCACTACATCCTAACTACAGGGTCACGGTGGTCTGCTGGAGCCAATCCCAACCAACACAGGAAACAAACCCCAGGCAGGGTGCCAGCCCACCACAGGGCACACACACACACCAAGCACAATTTAGAATCACCAATGCACCTAACCTGCATGTCTTTGGACTGTGGGAGGAAACCAGAGCGCACCCACAGGGAGAACATGCAAAGTCCACGCAGGGAGGACCTGGGAAGCAAACCCAGGTCTCCTAACTGCAAAGCAGCAGTGCCACCCACTGCACCACCGTGCCACCTGGCTCTATCCTTTTTTGTTTTATTAGTTTTTAGATTGTTAATTAATTTCAATTTATTGTGCAACCTAAAGGGACGAGGATTCATCTGAAATCAAAGCCCTCAGGCTGCCCCATTAGGGCAGCTGTCACCTGACGATATTATAAAAGGTCTCAGTTTGCTTTAACTGCTCCTTTATCATTGCCTTTAGGCCCTCCACTTTAGAGTAGGACTTTAACAAATTTTAAACAATTACTGCATGGTTTGGATGGTGTTTGTGTTACAAAATGTTTGCTTCTTTAGGAACTAATTTTTGAAAGTATTTTGAATTTGCATCTCTTTTCTGCTTTTGCTCTTTACTCTGTTATTTTGTCTTCACCTTTATTTTGGCTACATTTTTGCGATTTAGGATTGGCTTTTACAAGTTTTCTTTGTAATAATTTGCATTCTCAGTTAGTTTTTTTTATTTAATCTTTTTCATTAGAAAAACCTTTGACTAAGATGGGAGCAGCAGAGAAGTACGTAAGAGTTGTACAGGATATGTATGAGGGAAGTATGACAGTGGTGAGGTCTGGGGTAGGTGTGATGGACGCATTCAACGTGGAGGTGGGATTACATCAGGGATCGGCTCTGAGCCCTTTCTTATTTGCAATGGTGATGGACAGGTTGACAGATGAGTTTAGACAAGAGTCGCCATAGAGTATGATGTTTGTTGATAACATTGTGATCTGTAGCGATAGTAGGGAGCAGGTTGAGGAGACCCTGGAGAGGTGGAGATATGCTCTAGAGAGGAGAGGAATGAACGTCAGTAGGAACAACACAGAATACGTGTGTGTAAATGAGAGGGAGGTCAGTGGAATGGTGGGATGCAAAGAGTAGAGTTGGTGAAGGTGGATGAGTTTAAATACTTGGGATCAACATTACAGAGTAAAGGGGATTGTGGGAGAGAGGTGAAAAAGAGAGTGCAGGCAGGGTGGAATGGGTGGAGAAGAGTGTCAGGAGTAATTTATGACAGATGGATATCAGCATGAGTGAATGGGAAGGTCTACAGGACGGTAGTGAGACCAGCTATGTTATATGGGTTAGAGACGGTGGCACTGACCAGAAAGCAGGAGACGGAGCTGGAGGTAGCAGAGTTAAAGATGCTAAGATTTGTATTGGGTGTGACGAGGATGGATAGGATTAGAAATGAGTACATTAGAGGGTCAGCTTTTCCTTGTGGTCTAAAATCATCTATGTATCATTTTATGCTCATGTATTTTGATGCTGTAGTTATTTTCATGATTTTCTTGATTTCTTTATTTATTTAACATCATTTTAAAATGCTGTTTTCTTTTGATGATGGGCGCTGCCATTTTCTGGATTCTATCTTTATGATACAGGTCATGTTAGCTATTAGTGCAGCCTGTATGGTTACAATAGCATTGGTGAGGGTTAAAAGGTCGTCTCAATAGTCATTTTGTAATCCGAGATTTACAGAAAATACTCTTTGTAAGTGGTGGTTCTCTTTATTTTTGATTTCTGGCTCTTGAATGTATTCTATTCCTTGATTTTGATTTTTGTTTTGTAACTTGGTTTTGACCTTTTTTACTTCTATTTTTGACTTTCATTTCACTGACTCTGCTCTTTCTCTTCTTTCACATTTTTTTTTTTTTTGATTTCTTGGTTTAATCATTACAGTTGTACTGCTTGCACATTATGACAGTAGTTTTGAGAAATAGAATCAGAAGACGGCATGAATCAGAATTCAAGCAGTGGTCGTAACTGGGAAGAAAAATTAGATATACTGCATATAAATGAAAGACCTGTATGTGTGCGTATGCAGCAGTCTGCTCCGGTACGCTCACCACAGCCACAGCCACTAGATGACGCATGCATGCACTTTAAAATTTTTGCACTGCTAGCATGCACCTCACTTCTCACTACAAAAGACTCGTGCGTTGAAAATGCCGCTGAGCAACAAGTTGAGCTAATGACACAGATGAAGACGTTGAAACAAAGCAAATATTGCAGCTCAACAACATGCAAATGAAACACCTACAGCAACAGAGGACAAGGCTTGAAGTTTTCACTAAAAACATGGTCTGGCTGTCTGGAGGTATTTTAACAGGACTCATATGTCAGTGATACAGCTAAGATATGGTATCACCAGTCTCTTCATATAAAAGCCAGTGGGGCAGCAAGCACAGGTGGGTCCACATCCTCAGCCCTCGGTCATCCTTAAGAGTCAGCTGGTGCCTCTCCAAGTTAACACATATAGTAAAACTGCTATGGAGTTTTGGGTTGTTTTTGCCCCAAAGACCACATACAGCTAATATTAAATAAACTAAGATCAGGTCATCTAGCCAAAAATCCTGGTCACAGAACAGAGAAGTAAGTCATAAGCCAAAAAGGGTACATGTAACCAGAGCCAAAAAATGTGATGTGTGATTTGTAGTCATAGGGCAGAAAATGTCGTAATCAGTAACTCAGAAACTAACAATAAGAAAGACACATTAAGTTTTTATGAGGATGATGTATAAGGTGCTGCTGACCTTTATGGCCTTATGGTAATGACATAGTGAATCACACACTCCTGATCGTCAAGCCTAGCAGTGGCATAGCAGTGACATAGCAAGTATGAACAAAACTATCTGGTGGCCATAAAGAAAATAAAACAGTGCCATTGGAGAATGTGAATCATATGGTAAAAAGACACGGAAATAAAAAAAAAAAAAATTTACCAATAGATTTCTTGACATTCAAAACCACAGGAAGTATGCTTTAGTTTTTAAAGGCTGAGGAAAAATATTAAAATTACTAGCCAACCCACGGCGTAGCATACGCCACATCATTATCAACGTGAACAGTCAACGTGGCTCACAGCTTCATGTGGACTGTAGCACAGACCAAAGCAAGTGAGGATGTGTTTGGTGACGTGTTGGGGGCGGGCACATGAGCAGGCAGTGTGCATGCCTGGAGAGCGAGGGTGGACGTGGGAGGAGGGGAGTTTTTAAGCACAAATATAGTTAATTATACCATAGAATGCACAGCGTAATAGTAAACTAAATGTAAAAACATCGAATAACACTGAACAAACCTTGAACAACAGAGAAAAGTAACACTGCAAGAGTTCGTGCTATAGTGCTACGAACCACTCGCTAAAAACTCTTTTTTTTAATGAGTTTTAAGCACAGGGAAAAAAATAAACATTTGAAAAATCCGTAATTTAGTAAACAACCAAGAAAAGTAACATTGCAACAATGCACGCATGTGCCTGAGTGTGTCTGTGTCTCTCTCTCACGCGCCTGTGTGTGTGTCTCTCTCGTGCGCCTGTGTGTGTGTGTCTCTCTCTCTCGCATGCCTGTCTGTGTCTCTCTCGTGCGCCTGTGTGTGTGTGTCTCTCTCTCTCACGCCTGTGTGTGTGTGTCTCTCTCTCACGCCTGTGTGTGTGTCTCTCTCGCGCCTGTGTGTGTGTCTCTCTCATGTGGACTGTAGCACAGATGAAAGCGACTGAGGCTGTGTTTGGTGAGTTGTTGCATGTGGGCACATGAGCAGGCAGTGGACAGGCCTCGAGAGCAACGGTGGACACAGGAGGAGGGTTTGAGTTGGCGGGCGGGGCTCTGTCAAGCGTATCCCATGGTCTTAGAGTTGTCGGGCGGGGCTCTGTGAGTTGGCGGGCGTGGCTCTCTGTCTTGCTTGCGCTCGCTGTCTTGCGTGCCCTTAGTGAATTATATATATAGATAAGCCCAATCAAGACAGCGGGAGGTGCCCAAAAGTTTGCTTACAAGCAAGGGTAGCCATTTGCTGAAAGGGGTTATGCCTATGACAATGCAACGCAACACTGTATAACAAACAGTACATGATATTACATGTGAAAATGACAAATGCTCTTTTAGGTGCTTGGTGTGATTGCTGATTAGCAAGCTGCAAAGTCAGTAGCAAGTTCTAATAAATCTCCATCTTACATAATATATTACATGATATATCTACGCTTGTACTACTTACCAGCTGTTGCATCAGATCACAGGCAGCTGGAATCTAATCCGGTGGTAACAGATTCAAGGCAGGAAGCCATTTTATGTGAGAATCGAGACCATCAAAGGGAAATTTATAATTGTAATAAGATTAGAAGCTCAATGAAGCAGCCATTTTTATGTGTACACATTGGAGTCATGTTTACAACAGCCTCCTGTCTTTTAAAATACCACTACCAGAAGTCTGTCCATCACTAACTGTGGCTTCCTAATAGCCTTGAAGAAATTAACAGCAAAGACAGTAGGGTGTTGCCCTGCACTCCAAGAAACATTACAGTTAATGTTATCAGTTTTCACACAATAAATAAGCCCATGAAGCAGCACTCTCAAGGGGAGAAATGTGATGCACTCTTCTGTGTGGTAGTAAAACAATTTAATCAAACCTAAAAAAATATAAGAATTGGGAAGACTCTAAAAGGAGTGTGGCTACTGTTGAGCAGTCCCTCTGCCATCGGTGAATTAATGTTGGCCATATCTTAAAAGGGAACTGTTAAAATTTATAAAACTGATCTCCACAGGCCAATCTTCCCCTTATCCCAAAGTCTTCTGTTGGCAGATGTTCCTTTAGGCAGCTTTGAGGTGACCACTCTCAGGGTGTGCCTCTCCATTAAACTCTTTCAGAACCAAAATTTCAATCAAATCCAAATGCCTATGTCTTAAAATCTGCTAAATTGAATACAAGGTGGTGTCCAGATTGGGGCTTTAGGAGAATATTTTTCAATTATTGGTCTGTCTGGTACTATAATGTATCACAGGACTGCCATGGCACCATTGGTTTTTCCCATAACTCTTAGTCTAAATGGAGGTATACTTGATCCATAAAACTGCATGGCGTAAAACAGGCATCTATTCTGAGAACCTGAACTCAGGTATGCAGTTGAACTGTTGCTGTCAGAGAGCACTGAGTGGAGGTGACCCGTGGAGATGATACTGCAAAACCTGATACTGAAACATCCTTTGCGGCTGACCATTTGATGTGCAATAATGACTAACTTCACCCTCAATACACTGAGTCTGAAGGTGGGATGGTGACCTGGAATGAAGACTTGTGTGTTATCGCCGCAAGCCTCCCAAAAACTCGAAATAGGACTTCAGTCCAAAAACTAAGCCAGAAGGTTCCTGTGAGGCCTAGAACCAAAGTAAACTTTACCTCAAACTCAAGAAGGAGACTTTTTGGCCTGCACAAGCCAAAATGGGGTAAAAGCTTTGTCAGTCATGTGAGGTTGGGTAGCATCTTATAGGTTTTGGGAACAACAAGATTGTCGAGAAGACTGACAGTATGACACCATCACTAATATTCCACATATTCCACTTGCTTCTCCAGAGGTTGGGAGCATGTGCTCATAGCATGCTGCCACACCCACCGCACACCGAATCACCTGGATTGGGACCCGAGTGCAGTTATGCAATGGGTGACATCTCAGCACCACACTGGAACAGTGTGAGGTTATTTTATGGTGGCTGGAGTGCCAATCCTGCTACCAACACCCAAGTGTTCCCTGCAACTTGGAGGACCTGTTTGCACGGCTGAGTGCAGATTAATGTCACACCCATGATGGAGTAACTGCAGGTTTAAGGCCTTGCTCAAGGGCCCAACAGAGTAGAGTCACTTCTGCTGTTTATAGGATTTGAACCAGCAACATTCAGATTCCTGGTGCAGATCCGTAGCCCAAGGAGGACAAATGACAACATTTCTGATGCAACAAGAGAAGCCCCGCTCTTCCTGGTCATTATGTATATAAACCCGGAACTCACCAGCTTGAGAACAGGACAGAGCTCCTCCAGGCTTTTGCTATTATAATGGCAGTTTGCCATTATTCTTTTTGCACAATACATATTTCTGTTTTTGTCTTTTGCACACTAGTATGAAACAAGGCATCCCTTGGAAACCCAACCCTCATTTGACAGTTGTCTTATTCTATTTGCAACTTCTAATCTCAAAGGGACAGAGAATTCCCTGCCCCAACTAGCAAAAACTATTGCTCCTTGATACTTTAAGATTTATTAAACAAGAATTATTAAACAAGAACCAAAACAACAGTAAAGTAGTCAAGAAAGGTATGTCTAAATGTTTAGCATAAATGCAAACAAACATAGCCTGTAATCCAGTAATTGACATTGAAAAACCAAGCCAAAATTCAATATACTGAGTATAGTTAGGAAAAACAACACTTACAAAAGCAGAAATCCAGAGCTGCAATCTAAACATCTGAGAACAAAATGAGAATCAAACAACAATTGAATAAACTAATGCCAAAGTGCTGGCCCTGAGGCTTACTCAAACATATATAGGCATGGTGGAGGGCCACAACTGTAGCGTGATGGGGTCCTGCCCCCTTAGGCTCAACATATACATGACTCACTTAAGAATATTTCATACCCTGCAACATAATTGATACATAAATTAATGTTCACGAAAGAGCGACCAAAACATATACAGAACAAAACAGCAAAGAATACAAAAAGATTCAATAAAATGTAAAAAAAACAGCCCAGGGTGAGACCCTGAGTATAACATAACAAAGTAGAGCCAGTGAAGTTTGGAAACAGGGTAAGACTGATTAGTGTCCTTTTTGTAATGAACAAGGAAATAAGACGCTTGACGTCTGACACAAAGTGTAGTCATGGCTGGCGAGTTGTTTGTTCCTTTATTTCTCAGGTCTGCAGCACATTACAGGGTTTCAAGTTGGGCAGCATGTCAAATTTAAAGACTGCACTTGCTAATTTTGCCACCTTCAGGAGGTCAGATTGCATGATTGGAAATCGTGTAGGATGGTGGATTTCATGACGTCCTCACAAACTTTGCAATGTGGTTTCAAATGTCTGCATTTTGACAGCCAAATAATGTACTGCCTGACCTTGCTGGTAGTTATATGAATGTTTTCCAGATATGGTGACTTCAGCTACGGCTTCGGCTCATCTTTAATTATTTTTCACATTGTGTTGTGGTATGACAAACATGAGACATTGGACAGACGAGTCTCTCATCTCTTTGTAAAGTCCAAAATACTCATTTTCTTTTCTTTTTTTTTTGGTTTGCAGCAACATGGTATGCAATGAGGATTAGAATGGTGAAGATGCAAGGAGCAGAGTTGGTGAAGGTGGATGATTTTAAATACTTGGGATCAACAGTACAGAATAATGGAGATTGTGGAAGAGAAGTAAAGAAGAGAGTGCAGGCAGGGTGGAATGGGTAGAGAAGAGTGTCAAGAGTAATCTGAGACAGACGAGTATCAGCAAGAGTGAAAGGGAAGGTCTACAGGACAGTAGTGAGACCAGCTATGTTATATGTGTTGGAGACAGTGGCACTGACCAGAAAGCAGGAGACAGAGCTGGAGGTGGCAGAGTTAAAGATGGTAAAATTTGCATTGGGTGTGACGAGGATGGATAGGATTAGAAATTACAACATTAGAGGGTCAGCTCAAGTTGGACGGTTGGGAGACAAAGTCAGCGAGGTGAGATTGCATTGGTTTGGACATGTGCAGAGGAGAGATGCTGGGTATATTGGGAGAAGGATGCTAAGGATAGAGCTGCCAGGCAAGAGGAAAAGAAGAAGGCCTAAGAGAAGGTTTATGGATGTGGTGAGAGAGGACATGCAGGTGATGTGTGTAACAGAATAAGATGCGGAGGGTAGAAAAATATGGAAGAAGATGATCCACTGTGGCAACCCCTAACGAGAGCAGCTGAAAGAAGAAGAAGAGGAAGAACCAACATGGTATGCATTGTCCTTGTGGCTCAATGGCAGTTAACTGTCTCACACGCATGTGCCAACACCTACAAATCAAACCTGTTTGATCTGGTTGGGGCAAGTTGTAGACTGGTCTGAGTCACTGGGGTTGTCAAACGACATGACTGAAGGTCTTGTGAAAATTCCATGACTGCCCCCTGGCCCACTAAATGAAGGCTATGACTGAAAATTCCTGGAAGAGTCCTGGCTTTGGGGGACTGTATGCTGCACATGTTCATCCCCCTTCTTTCTGCAGTAAGTGAAATTTGATAGAAAAATAAAAAATGCAGTAGAGTTTACGCATTTTTCATATTTTAGTAGTAGTAGTAGTCATAGACATGTATGCAGAGCAGAGTGAAATTCTACCTTGCATGTCTGACAATCCGCTGCTTGGAGGCTCCATATTATTTGCAAGTAAATGGTTTGCAGTTTTTGTTGGCCATTAGATGCTGCTGTTTAAGGTGCTATAGCGCTGAATTCAATGCTATCAAGAGATGTGATGTGTTCATTTGATCCAGTGCATGATGTAAAGGTCAGGCTCGTGGCAGTCTAGTTGTGAGTTTGTGTGTGTTTTATGTATAGTAGACAATGTCACTATTTCACTTCTGCACTGTAATGCTGTCAGGCAGATTGCCACTCAAGGTGGTTAAAATAATGAAGTCGCTAGCTTATGAGACACCTCTCTGGTGTTTAATAAAGGGAACCGCTTTAGGGCATAAACGTTAGACTATTTCTTCTTAAATACGAAGTAATGAGTGACTGCAGAATGACATTTTTTATTTATTACAGTTGCGGTAATTCTGTCATCACCTCAAGGCAGTGAAGCTAAGCCGTCATGATCGCGTCATACAGGGAAGCCAGCAATGAAGACATGAAAGGAACTTCAAATGCAGGAGCACTCAGACTACAGCGAAATTTTACACTTTATTCTTGTAGAAATCAGCCAGCCCCGACTACCATGAAGATTCCATGAATAATCGAGTATTTATTAATTCTTTTTACTACTTTTGACTTTATATTAATAGCATCACTCCAGATCTGTTTCATTTTGAGCCCTGCAAATTTGTTTTGAAATACTTGTCAGCGACATTGGAAAATGATAAGCGTTGTCTACACTAGCAGTTTAAATAGGATTCCCCAAAGACACAAGTTCTTTTCATGCAAGTGAGGAATGCTTAATCCAGTTCAGATTTGTTGGGGATGCTGAAGCCTACACTGGCTCCTTTGGGTACAAGGCAGGAACCAAGCCATTTAAACACATACACGTTTTAGGGAATGTGAGAGGAAACCCTTACAGGCATGGGGAGAACATGCAGACTCCTCACAAGCTTTAAACACTGCTCCCCTGTGGCGCCATTAAGAGAATTACTGACTGAAGACAACACTGCCTACGTGCCTACTGCGCCATCCATATGTTAGTGACTTAAAACAGCAACATCTAAACCAGACGTACGGTCATTATAGTCAATTGGGTTTGATTGCTGAATAATTTAGCATAAAGATCTTACCAGTTGTAAAAAGTAATGTGCTCTAAAGTTGCATGTAAACTGTGCAGATTTAAAAAGAGAATCCATATAAAATGAGGTCATGCCACTGGTGCAGTGCATTATTGTTAGGCTACTGATCAAAGAAAAATGAAACAAGGGTTGTGAATCATAAAAAGGAAATAAAATCAAATTAAAGCAAAAACACGGGTAAGTGTTGTCACACACATGCCCATGGGAGACGGTTTATGGGCTCAAATAAATGTGTTTCTCCGCCAGACCAGGGATTGGCGCCATCCTCTAACACTTTCTGCTGTTTTCCTCTGCAGACCCCCAGAAAAGCCAAACTCCTAGAGACATCACTTCCACTTCCAGTCCCTTAGAACCCGCCTCGTCCTGCCTGCCATGTGTTCTGTTATACCTCGGTTCTGTTTTGGACTTGTGATTTTGCTGATTTATTTCTCCATCTTTGCCAAGTATACAGGGTGGAAACCCCAACTCTTTATTTTACAGTGGCTACTAATGTAGAAAATGGCTGGAAGGAAAACCAGCAGACACTGCAGATCTCAGTTTCTGAACTTGTTTATCGTTGCAGATCGGCTGTGACATTAAATCATGAATTTTCATTTTACATTTCAGTTTATTTTTTCACTGTGTGCAGCCTCAGAGAACTATAACAATTACAAACTTTACAAACTGCTAATTACATAATATGCTGGCATTAGGATAGGCTTGTTTACTGTGCTAATTGTAGTTGAAATGTTCCTTGATCACGGTGGCACAGCGGGTAGCGCTTCTGCCTCATTGTTAAGAGACCTGGCTTCTCTTCCCGGGTCCTCCCTGCGTGGAGTTTGCATGTTCTCCCCGTGTCTGCGTGGGTTTCCTCCCACAGTCCAAAGGCATGCAGGTTAGGTGGATTGGCGATCCTGAATTGTGCTTGGTGTGTGCTTGATGTGTATGTGTGTTTGCCCTGCGGTGGGCTGGCGCCCTGCCCGGGGTTTGTTTCCTGCCTTGCGCCCTGTGTTGGCTGAGATTGGCACCAGCAGAGCCCCGTGACCCTGTAGTTAGGATATAGCAGGTTGGATAATGGATGGATGGAAAATTTGATTTAAAGAGACCAAAGGACATCAAGGGAGACATCAGTGTAGAGAAATCACATGCCTGAGAGCACTTGGCCTTGTTTGGGAATATTTTCTGGTAGTATTACTTATTATGGGTTGGAAAGAATCATTTCAAGGAAAAGCAGTTGAACGATTTCTGAGAACCGGTGAACACCTGCGCTGCATGCCACTGAACTCTTGTTGCAAAATAAGCGAGAATTAACTGTCAATATTTAGAGAACCTACAGTTGTGTGAATGTCAAGTCCTTGTTCAATAAAAAAAAAAAAGAAAAAACTAAAAGGAAAAAAGCAGTAACTTGATTTGATGAGAAAAGAAACCATGCAGTGGTGATCCATTTGTCCATTTACTGAACTGAACTAATCTTACTCAGAGCTCAGAATCTACACTGGCAGCACTGGGCACCAGTCTATCATGGGGCAAACTCATTTAAAAAGTGTCACTCACTCAAACCAAGCCAGTTTAAAATGTCAGAGAAAGACTGAGCAATAAAATATGCTTAAATAATTCACACAGAGCAGTTCATTTTGGGTGGCAGAATCATTTAGACAGGGCAGATACAAATGGGAGACAAAAAAAAGTACAACAATCTGGCCTGGTGTAAGTCTTATAGCGTAGATGGCAGGATAGATGCTGACTAAAGCAATAATGTTGTAGATATCTAGGTGGTAGTCTGAGTCCATAATTGTCACTTAAGGTGTAGGTAAATGGAAAAAGTCTAACCAAGTGCTGTAGTACCAATGAAAAGAGCAAACGTGAAGCACAGAAGAGCACAGCAAAGTGATGCGGTAACGCTGAAATTATGCTACATTTGCACTGAACTCTGTATCAGTTCCACTGACTGACACTACGCTGTGTATTTTTGTTTAATTTCTAATTATTGTACGCATTCCTGTACATACAGTTTAGTAAAAGATATTCCACTTTTCCTGTTTATTCCATTCTAGCAGTATTACGTGCAGAACAAGTTGAAATGTAAATGTTATCTTAGAGTAATCAACCCAATATATGTGTCTCCTGGAAGTGGCAGGAAAGTGAAATACAGATGAAAAGCCTGCAAGCACATGAAAAGACAATTAGAATGTGCCATCATTTCAGTGTTGTAATAAAGAATTGTCATTGATTTATTGGTCATCCCCTGGTTTATTGAGATTGGAAGGGTCAAACACGAGAGCGTCGTGAGTGTCTTATGGGGATTGATTTAACGGTGCATTAGGAAGACGAGACAAAAAGGTATAAAACTCTTCCTTCCATTCCCGTTCCCAGGACAGGGCAAGTCTCATATGTGGATAGTTGATGTCATTGCAATCTCAACAGATTCCTAAACGTCAAAATTAAATGGCGATTTCCCAACTGGGACCCCAACCTTTCATCATTACTTTTGTCCCAACTAAATTTATATCACCTTCCAAATTTTTTTTCCTCCAGTCTCTGCAGTCTTGGGAATCCTTTGGGAGGGATGACCCTTCCTTTTCATATCATCTGTCACCACCGCCAATCATGTTTTCTTTGGCCTCCTCCACTCCACTTCCATCTTGGTGCACCTTTACACTCGATCATCCAAATGCACACACCACCTTAACCTGTTTCTCCTCAGCACAACGGCCATCTCAGCTTTCTTTCAGCTCACCATTTTTTGTTCACTTGATTGTTGTCATCTCTGTTCCTTAACGCTTTAGTTCATGCTTCACCTTCATTAGTTGTAACTGACTCCCATAGAGCATGACACTACTCTTTCACATAGCTTTCATAAACATTTCCTTTTGTTGTTAGAAGCACAATGGGAGACGGCTCTTGCCATTTCTTCAATTCACCTCCGCACCCTGGTTATCACTGCCATGCCTGCACCTCCAACTATTATCAGAATGTTACCTAAGTTGAACTTCCCATCTTTCTCCAAAACAACTCCATTGCTTCTGTCGAAATACACATTTACTGTACTTATGTGGCTGATGCCTTTATCCAAGGTGACTTACAATGTTTACGACACAATTGTTACATTTGTTTTGGTTTTCCAGTTGGAGCACAAAAAGCTCAGGTGACTTGCTCATAGTCACACAGTGTCAGTAGCAGGAACTGAACCCACACCCTAAAGGTTTGAAGTCCAAAGCCTTAACCACTACACCACACTACCTGCCTATACTGTACGCTTCATACTTCAGGATTCTGCTCCTCTTAAATATTTCCTATTCACTGTTTGCCGCCTGGCCTTCACAACACAACATCGATTTTGCACCCACTTCTGACATCTAGCATAGTTGACCGAGTTTGTCCCAACGCCCAGGGCCGGATTAAGGGGGGTGCTATTGATGCTGCAGCATTAGGCCCATTCCTGAAACAGGCCCAGATGAAAACAGACGAGAATTTTCCAGATGCTGAACAGTTTTCCTTTGCTATATTAACCTCAAAATAATTCTTAGAATGAAATTTCTAAACACAGCGCTACTTATTATACAGTTACTATTGCGCTGTGACGTAACTATAATGTCGTTGTGTTTATTGTTAACTGAAAATTTCAAGTTAATGCTATCAATTTTACGTTAAACAGTTTAGTAATTTAGCTGCGTTTTTTGCAATATCTTGGGGATTCTTGCCACTTTATTATTGTTCGGTAAGGGCCACGTAGTAAATTTTTCACCTTAAAAGTTAGTTGTACAGTAAAAATTGATGGCTATTTAAATGGTTATCTGTAAAGGTAAAACTAAAAGCCGGCCCGCGGGCCTGGCATGGATGTTTAGAATTTTTAAAATCTTTGAAAGGAGTCTGGTCTAATATGAAATTTAAATCGCGGACAAATTTTTACCCTCAAGAGCCTGAACTGAGTCACTTTGACCCAATGTCTCTGCAAATTCATTATTTCTTACTCCGTTTCGTAAGCGAACTGTGAAATTCTGTGTTTTCATTGTTAGGTTTTCTGCATTAAGTGCACTTTTCAGACAATTGCTATTCAATCAATCAATCAACATTTATTTATATAGCACATATTCATACAAAAAAATGTAGCTTGAATGTTGATGTTAATCTCGAGTTGTTACGATACTACGTCGTCATTATTATTCATGTTCAATAAAGGCTGGCTGGTTGCGTCGCAAACAATTAAGGCTCATTGGTCGGTCTGAGTGCGCATGTACGGTGAGTGTCGAATGCACATGCATGAATGGAGAGAAAAAATAGGCCTTTTCTGCACTGCAGCATCAGGCCCAATTTCATCTTAATCCGGCTCTGCCTACACCTCTACTACATCCATCACACAGCTATGTGTCCACCTCTTCCATGCCTCCTGCCACTTAACCTCCCACCAGTTACTTGCTCTTTCCTCTATTTACCATGAGGCTTTCAAACTGGCTTTCCTGTAGTTCTTATTTAAAATCATCTTCACTTTTCACCATCAAAATGAGATGGTTGACAAACAGGAGCCTCCATGAAAAAAGAACTGTCCATTTGTATTTGGAAGAATATTATGAGAAGGTTGCTGGGATAGGCTCCAGCTTCAGCATGACCCTGCTCAGGAAAAACAGGGTTGAAAATGGATGGATAGATGTATGTATTCATAATTCTGTTATTTATTTTCCATACTCAATACTTTGAATAAAACAGAAGTGTGCTTCTCATATTTTTGTAAATGTTATAGATGTAGCAAACTTAAGAAAAGAGGTTGTGCCCTGGAGAGGGAAAGACCAGAGAAGGTCCTAATTGATGATAAAGAAGATAGGAGCTTGAGGGGGCATAAACAGTAATTACATGAGGCTGTTTCTCAGCAGGCAAAGAGATTTAATGGATAAAATTGTTTCTGGAGTTACTGGTCACTGCAGCCTGCCTTCAGCGTATGTACAAAAATATTGCAGATACTTAAGCTGGAATCCTTTTTTAAATAATTACACAGACTCAAAATGAGTAATGAAAGTGTATTCAGAAGCCCTATTATAGGATGGGAGGCATTATCACTTACCACCTTAGGCAATGCATTTTAAATGGCAAGGTAGTCAGTTCAGCCTTTTACTCTGACCGTCTGTGTTAAGCCGCTTTTCCACTGCATAGTACGGCACGACACGGTTCAGTTCAGCTCACTTTTGGGGGGTTTTCCACTGGGAACAGTACCTGGTACCTGGTCCTTTTTTTAGTACCACCTCAGCCGAGGTTCCAAGCGTGCCGAACCGTTACCAAAATGTGACGTGTAAACTCTGCTGGTCACTGATTGGCCGGAGAAAATCGTCATTACTGCCTCACTGGCTATTCTTTTCTTTAAAGGTACAGACACGCGGAAGTTTCGAAAGTTCTCCAGCCACTGAGTGTTTGTAAAACCGGGAACAATCACATCCCACCACTCTGAAGCACGGTTAAATGTCCAAACAGATGGTCTGTTGCGGCGACTTTTTTGCAAAATGTGGAAGATCTGTAATATAGAGAATCAGCATTTTAATGTTACACTGGCAGTTAAGTTCATTTTATGCTTTGCAACAGTGATAAAAGTTAGCTAGTGATGTGCTTTTTTTAGATGCTTAACCTTGCGCGTCATCGAGCTAAAGTGTTGTCGTTGTCTGCGTGTTGTTGTAAAAGTTCCACGGTGTCACTGCAGTAGAGGCGGCGCAACTATTAACGACACGTGAATAATCCCGCCCACTCTAAAGCGGTACTAAACTGCAGTCGAAACGCAAACCGAGCTGAACTGAGCCGAACCAAGGTGAGCTGTACTGAACCGTGTCGTGCCGTACTATGCAGTGGAAAAGCGGCTTAAGAGGAGTGAAGCACCTTGAAAATGGCGCTCACTATTTTTTTGTATTTGTTACACTGTATTAATCCCTGAGAGGAAACTGTCTGTTCGCATGGCCTTTGGAGGTGAAAGCGTAGGGTCAGCACAATCTTCAGTTTAAGGGCCTTGCTCAAAGGCCCAACAGAGTACGATCCCTTCGGGAAGTATCTAGACTTGAACTGTCTATACCCCTATAATGGCGCAATCGCATTTCTTTACCCTGCTCTACCACTGGCCCTGTCTTTTCCCTACAACCCCTCACTCCCCTGTGTTGAGCACAGGCTCCATTCTTGCAGCATTTTCTTCTTTTGTCTCTCTCTCGTTCACTTCTCCTACTTACATTTTTTTTTCACATCTAATCTTAAACCTGTAGGCCCTCAAAAAGCCTCCCCATATTCTGAGAACTCTGCAGTCTGAGGAAGCCAACAGGCGAGTCAGAAGTGGCCAAATGGTGCATTCAAACAAAGTAGAAAGTCTAGAAGCGGGTGTTTAAATAAATAAGGATTTTCCTTCCATTAAAAGTCACAGCACTGGGGAAGCAGAGCTACAGAAGTGAAGAGATAAGAGAATAAAACAAAGGAGATTAAGTAAATATATATTCTGAAAAGAATGAAAGATAAACAAAGAAGAGTGGGAGTGTATGTTTGAACAGCTGCAGAAGAAAAGGAAATCTGTGGTTTCTGTGTTAGCAAGCATCTCGGTTATCGAAGGCTTCTGAGTACAGTATGTGAAAGCAGAGCTTGGTCATTTTAGGAAGGAAGTCAAATAAAAAAGGTCCGCTGTAAAATTCATGGGGAAATCTGCAGTTTGCTCTTTTTCATGTTCATTTTTTAGGATTATTTTCATGTCAGTTCAAAGCAGTTCATATTTCACTTTCATTATTTTCTATAGCAGCTGCCATTTGATATATTAATAATGATAACTGTACATAGATCAAAAGTGAACCAAAAGGGTCCTGAATGGGTCCATCTTGAAAATCCATCCATTATCCAACCCGCTATATCATAACCACAGGGTCACGGGGGTCTGCTGTAGCCAATCCCAGCCAACACAGGGCGCCTCACAAACCCCGGGCAGGGAGCCAGCACACCGCAGCATCTTGAAAATTTTATGTAAAATATCTTCTATGTATTTATGATAGCCATTTCATTTGCAAATTTCAAGCAGGGTTCTATGATGGGGAATATTTAAAACATCTAGCCACCTACTGAAACACACAGGCCTACAGTCGAAAAATAAAAGGGAAATCAAAACGTACTGCTACTTTGTTTGTCTCCCAAACAGTTACTTCTTTTCATTTCCTCCTGAAGTGGTAAATGTATTTTATTACTTGTGGTGGTTCATACAGAGCAATCTGAAAATGGACATTTGGGGTCTGTGAAAATTAAAAATGAAAGAGTTGATGAATGAAAGATGCAAACATGGAATAATACATGGATTTTAAAATCAATAATATCAATAAAGTAGTAGATCTAAAAATACGAAAACCAAAGAAATATTTTGCAAACTTCTTTAAATCCCACCTTAACTTGTGTAAGTGTCTTTATCATCACATTAATATCTTCATATCTAAAGACCCTTGAAAACACTGTGTGGTATTGTCCATTAAAAAAAAAACCGGGCAAATCCAAAACAAGTCCAAGTTTTTTGAATGTTTGTCCTTGGGCTTTATTAATGATCACTGCAAAGATTGGACATAAGGAGCCTTTTGCATTAGGGAGCGGGTTGTGTGATAAAAGCAAAAACTAAATATAAGTAGCAGTAAACACCCTGCTAGTAGATTACACATGTAAGAACTCAGAATTCATTAGGACTTCTAAATATGAATTTGATAACTGCATGCATTGCTCCATCTTTGTCATTCTTGCATTCTGTATCCTGCAAATGATGCTCAGTAGATGGCACCTTTCTTCTTCTTCTTCATTTTCTTTGTCACACTATCAGCTTCAGCAATTTGCTAGACACTCAGCAGATATCACTTCTTTTTCCTTCCAACATGTCACTTTGTTTGCCAAACACTTTATTATTATAAACCCATGAGTACAAGTCAGTTTGTTGAGTTTGCCACTACTTCATTTTTTTTTTTTAAATTTCCAGAACATATCCGGTCATAAGCTTTCCATCAAGACCAAGATAAATGTTTTAGCCCCAGTAGTTCATGAGTAATTGTGTGACGGACAGATTTTAGCATTGTACATCTATATATATAATTCACCAAGTCCATGGCAAGCAAGATGCACGCAAGACAGAGCCCTGCCCACCAACAATTCACTAAGCAGCCGACCATGGCACGCAAGACAGACCATGGGATACGCATGACAGAGCCCTGCCCACCAACAATTCGAGCAAGAGTGAAAGCATTTGCCAAGAATGTTTTCATTAATCAAGAACGAAAGTCGGAGGTTCGAAGACAATCAGATACCGTCGTAGTTCCGACCATAGATGCTGCCAACTGCCGATCTGGCAGCTTTATTCCCATGACCCGCCGGGAGGCCAACCAGGAAACCAAAGTCTGTGGGTTCCGGGGGGAGTATGGTTGCAAAGCTAAAACTTAAAGGAATTGACGGAAGGGTACCACCAGGAGTGGAGCCTGCGGCTTAATTTGACTCAACATGGGAAACCTTGCGCGGCCCGGACACAGAGAGGATTGACAGATTGATAGGTTTATCTCGATTCTGTGGGTTCTGGTGCATGGCCGTTCTTAGTTGGTGGAGTGATTTGTTTGGTTAATTCCGATAACGAGCGAGACACCCTCCAACTAAATAGTTACGCGTACCCTGAGCAGTCAGCGTTCAACGTCTTAGAGGGTCGCTGTCCAGCCCCGTCCCTCGCTCTGGGAGGTGGGGGCACGGCGGCAGTCCTCCAGTTTTCAGTCGCGGACAATTGTATGTTGCTCTCTCCAAAGTTCCGTCTTTTCATTCTCTTACAGTCGTATCCTCAAACCCAACCCATTTTGACAACTGTGTCTTTCAGGAAGCATTCAAACATCAATACATAATTATGCGGTGTATGGTATGCCGCAGGTTGACCAGTATAGTATATGTCTCTCTATTATATAAAAAAATCCTGGGACAAGACGTGACTTTTTCAGAGAGATACTTTCACGTCCAGCGAGATGAGAATTTGTGCCAAGAGATTTAACCACGCCTGGGACAGGAAATAAAAGACAAAGAGTAGATGACAAAGTAGAATGTTGTAAAGAATTCAAAAACATTGGCGTGATACACATGCAGAGCAGGTTAGAGATAATGGGAATACAAACATTCGAAAATGATAGTAAAGATCACATTAGCACAAACAAAAGGAAATTATTACTTGGTGAAATAACGGAACAGCGAAAAGAGATTGAATATATTGTTTGTATTTTAAATCGGAAACTTGTAGATCATCTAATTCATGCTGCCATCTGGGAAAAGTAGTGTTACTTGCCAATGAAGAGGCGTATCCCAGAGAATTAAAAGATTTGTTGTTTGGTGAAAGTGAAATCCACATATGCTGTCACGCTTGAGTCACAGAGTTTCACAAATACACAGGAGATTTTAGAGACAGAAGCGTTATTTAGACACTTCAAACAAACACAATTCCCTTTCAGGAATTAATCGAGAAAAAATTAATAATAAAGATTGCAAAAGTGAAATCCACATAAGCAAGCAGTAGAGATGCGAAGTGGTTGGCACGTAAGTGCAGGCCAGGGGGTTGGCAAGTGAAGCGAGCAGGGGGTGAAGCCCCCTAGTATAAAAAAAGGAAAGCAGTCTAAGACCTTTAGTTTCTGCAGTTTTTATATGCTGACTTAAAAGTGCACAATAAGGCTTTATTGCAGGGAAAGTGACATCCCAACTAAACGTCTTAGGCACATTTAGAGGACGAGCCTCCACCCTCTGAGTATTCAAGGACCAGAAATGTAGGGCGAGAATCAGAAACTGTTGGAATGGAAGTCAGAATACCGAGATAAGAACAATGCAGAGAGCTGCACATGAACTGTTGTCGTCCAAACACGTATAAGTGAGAATGGCATGACATGGAACTTATATGTTGTGCTGTTGACAATACGCGTGGAGCACTCTCTCTCGGAACTCTGGGAGCATTGCCTTGGCAATGGCTGATGCTCTTCCCACAAAATAGGAGTGCCTGGTAGCAATCCAAAATGGCGTTGCAAGAAGACAATTAAAATGAATTAATTCTAAAGGTAGTCAGATAGAGGAAAACAAATATCAAAACTGGATTCCCTGGGTATAAACGCTGCATATATCACCAAAAAATACCAAGGAATTGGCACAAAAAATTAATAAAAATACTAATCATAACACATAGTTGCTTGTTTACAAGACTGGTATCTTCCCAAATATGTGGCTCCCTCTACCTCTTTTTGCCAGGGCTTTTGCTTTGCTTTGCTTTGGTACTGCTGCCTTTTTAACATGCTGCAAGCTCTCAGTCAGATCTGGAGACGCTCCTTCTAACACTGCACACACGTCTTCTTGTTTTTTTGGCTGTACTTAGGGTTGTCACAAAGAAAGGTGCCAGCAATAATTTGGCCACAGCTCTTTGCGGCTCCTTCTCTACCATGGTTTTGAAAAGAATGACTCTATATCATCAAACTATCCCAATATGCAAGAGAAGCTAAGCTGGTGGTAAACGTTGAACTGATCCTGAACAGCAGCTTCTGTTAGCTGTTCACTACCACATACCATCATCATGTGAAACGTCATCTGATGCTTCGAACAATCTTAATAATAATATTTTTTATATCGAGCTTCTTGTACAGAAAACAGATAACAAGTTCCTCTCAGCCATGTCATGATACTTGCTGTTTGTTAAATTCTTTAAGGTACGCCATTTAAGCTTCAGTTTGTGGGACAGACATCAACCACTGACTTTTATTTTTTATATCTCTGCTGACTAATTCTTAAAACTATTATAAGTCAGGTGTGGCTTTCACTTTACACTACAGCTGCTCTTTATTTAAATAAATGTACATACCTTTTAAGAAAATATGACCTCATCATCAAATTAAAATCTGTGAGGTTTTATAAAAAGAAAAGAAAATGTGCAGCCTATGCTGGGCTCTCGGACTTGACTTTGGAAATTGCATGCCGATGCCTTGACCTTTCTGTTCACTTGTTGTTATCACAAGCAGATGAATGTGTCCTTCATGATACAGTCGTAAAAGCATCCAGCCACATTCCTCGTTAATGCTGTCACATCTCGAAAAAACAGAAACTCAGCACTATCAGTATTACTGGGGGCTTTTCTCTTTTTGTTTTGTTTTTTTCTTTTTTTTTTTTCATCTAACTTGCTTTTCCAGTTTTGATTTTTAGTTGCAGGCATCCATAATCACAGTCCCAGCCTTTTTGAGACAGCTCAGAAGAAACATAGTAATAATTATTTTTCACAATCTATCTGTTTTAAGGGTCATGAGGCAGAGCCTGCTCAAGCAGTATTGTGCACGAGAGAGGAACACATTCTGAACAGACTGCTATTATTATTATTATTTTCTGTTTTGTGTTGGTTGCTTATTAATAGGAACCCACCAATTTCCTTAGGTCTTATAGTCCAAGTTGCTTGCCTGCCTATGGAAAACTCATCTCAGTTAAAGAAGCACTGGAGTCATCGGGTAGAAGGGTCCTTTCATCAGAATGGCCGGCCCAGCACTGACTCAGCTGTAGAATGGCCAATGGTGGGGAGGTGGCTTGTTGGCTGAGGTCTCCAGAACTGACTCCTTTTCTACAACCCGGCTATGGTTCTACAGTTAGCTGATGGACAGATATTGTTGTTTTTCTTTTATGTTAATTAGTTTATACTTTGCTTTTGATGTATTTTAACACATCTGTATCCTCATATGTCTTCCACTTTGCCTTTAGAGTTGTCACATTGCTCAGCGCCCACACTTATTGAGGTGTGCTGTACAAGAACAAAGTAGTTTGTACTGTTGTATTGTATTTCTGAGGTGCAATGACAGATTGCCCATCTAGGTCTGTAAAGATGATTACTTGTGTTCTGTTTTGTGTATTGTATTTACATCATTTTTTGATACTCGCTGCACGCACAACCCTACCTCGTAGGGGGACTTTCTCCAAATTGCCTTTCCACAAGAGTTCTCCCATTATTTTTACCCTACAAGGTTTCTTTTTTGTGAGTTTTTTCTTCAAGGCTGGGACGCTGTCAAAAACAGGGCCTATTAAAGCCCATTGTGATGTGATTTTGGGCTATACAAGACTATTATGACCAAAATGACACAAGCCTTTGCGTTCCACATGTACAAAATTTCAATCTTGAGGTCTTTCCATCTGCTGCGTTTTTCTACTCCTTTGACTGAGATGTTTGCATCAACTGTAATGGCTATGCTGATGAGCAGACATCACCTTTTGCTTCTATCATGGAGAATGATGTCCAGTCGGTCGGTCCCAAGGGAACGATCGGTATTCACAGCCATGTCATACACAATGGTGATGTTCTCCGTCTTGATGACCTTCTCAAGCTGGTGATCATATCAATCACCAGGCACTGAGAGGCCAAGCTCATGGAGCAATGATTTAGTACAGGTAGATAGATGTCCAACTGTGTTGATGAGTGTATTGTTTTTTTACACTAGCACTGCAAAAAAATGATGTACTCTTCTTGTTGTTTGCATATCCTACACTTGCTATCACCACACAAGTGCCTGTTCCTGAGCTGACATGAGGAGACTGTCTGTGCAGTCCTTCAGCTCAGAGCCTCACAGCCATATTTATATTATCTCTCCATTTTCAAGCCCCCTTAATACAATTCAGGGTCACAAGGGGCCTGAGATTTCTTAATTTCTTCTTCTAGTGTTGTACAGAGTTACCTGTAAAATAACTAGGATTGGGCAGAACAGTAGTTAGTTTTTATCAGTATTATTATGATTGTTCCTCTGATCCTCCTGGCAGTGTTACTCATCAGGTTTCTGCTAATCATACCGTCCACACACTTGAGGAGAAGGCTGTACTGACAACATCAACATTGGATGACTGATGGCATGTACTATTAACAATGACAAAAACCATAATAGAAATAATACATTTTATTATCATTGATGTACTCCTTCCACATATTTTCCATGGACAAGTGACGACTGTAATCATTTTTAACACAAACTCACCTGTGTTTACCATACTAAAATCACACTGTGGTGAGCAACATTATTGACAGTAACACTCTGAAATGACTAAAAACAAACTGATCTTATTGTTACTATAAACGTGCACTAGTATTACCCTGACTGGAAACTCACTGGAGCTACAATAAGGAACAGACTGTGATAATTAGAAAATGAAGGTACATTGAACAATTCTATAACTGAACTTTAGTAATGAATCCAAGTAGATGCATTTTTACATTTGATGTCTAGTAATTATCTGGTACGGAATACTGACGGGCTTGACTGTCTTCTGCTTCCATTTTATTATTATATAGTAAGGAATAAAATGATTAAGAGAAATTACTATGACTAAGCCAAAAAAACTGGGAAGTATGATGAGACCCGGCAGGTCAATCCACATCCCAGTGTAATTCATGGGCATCAAAGCATTGTCTTATTGTATCATGTCATCTGACTATTTTCACTGTGGAAGTAGCTCATCCACATTTGTATTTCAAGGCATTTGATTTTCTTGTCACTAACACGTAAGAGAAGTTGTTCAGCACCCTAGCACCTGCAGTACTGGATTACAAACTGTGGGAGATAAAGAGTAGGACTTGAGAAGAGGGCCAAATACCAAGTGACAAGAAGAAAACATTGTAAATGCTGTGTTAACACATAGCAGAGTGCCAGTCCTCTGTTACAGCCAAGATATCCTCATGGATCTTGAAGTAAAAACTAAGAAGGACTGTAGGTCTGAAACTAGATGAGAAGCTAGCAGGACTCGGGCCAGACAGGCAAACCCAGGACTTGATCTTTTCATTAGAGACTAAATTGCCTTTGATACTGTACCTGTGTATCTCATAGCAGAAGTGAATCCCCAAGAAGTTGATAGACGTTATTAACTCCTTTTATGTAAATGTAGAGGTTGCTATTAGGCTAAAGGCAAGGTATTTGGATGCTTCCAACTCAATTTTATTGTCATAATTACATTGTACAATGCAATTCTAACTAGGTCGTCTAATTAAATGATCCATGGAAACATGTAATAAAACATACTGTAACAAATGTATGGCATGACTTGGTTGTCATTAAATGCTTTTATGACTTGGTGGTTACTAACATTACAACCTGTGGATAGAAGCCATTCCTGAATCAACTGGTGTGAGTGCCAGAGGTACTGTACCAAAAGTGAAAAAAGGGGTTATGCACAATTGCTGAGGTCTTTAATCATTCTGTTTACCTGTCATTTTTTATTTTATTAATTTTAATCAAAAGCAAATAACTCATACAAATAAATCAAACTTATCAAAACCAAAATTCAACCACCACCCATTCTCTTTAATGCATGATTGAGACCTTTGACATTCCAACTCACAAAGTTCACTGTCTGGTCATAAAAACATTGCTTCTAAACTTTTGTTGACATTTTGTAGTCTTATGTTATGGTTGTATATTTTTTACATATGATAGCTTTAACCTAAATTTCATATTATTGCCAGTTGTTATGACTATGAAGCCTACTGTTGTGCTGGAACTATCGTTTATTGTAATAGAAAGGATAAATAAGAAATAACAAAGGCCTCTTTCTCTCAGTGTGTGTTGTGTGTCCCCTGAGTGACAGGAAGCTCAGTAATATTCCATGCTGCCTTCACCATTAACTGTAGTGCTTTATATTCTTGAGCTGAGCAAGTGTCATACTTGGATGAGATGCAGCCAGTGAGGATGAAGTACCCTGTGAACCTGTAGAAACCAGACAATCAGTTAAGTGTAGATTGAAACAAAGGGGCAGCGTGAGTCCATTGTTATTCATAATGTTCATAGTCAAAGTAATCTCCTGTACATATGTGAAAAACCAGGAAGATCAGCTGTGGCCTACGGAACCTAGGTACAAGATACTATCCAGTATAATATATGCAAATCATATCATTATGATAGTGGATATGGAAGATGAGCCACAGGGAGTCCTGATAGACAGGAATGAAACAGTGAAGGAGCACACTATGAAGGTGAAAACAGACATGAGTAAAGTTATGGTGTTGAGCAGGTCAGTGGAGAAAGCTGAAAAAATGCACATTGGATGTAACAGAATAAAAGTGGAGCAGACATTAGTATACGGATATCTGAGTTTTATTGTTCATCAGTCTTTCATGATTAGGGATGAAGTGTTGCATCACGTAAGGAAAGCCAATAATGTATATTTTCAAATGAGCCAGATTGCATTTGGCAAAACAAAAGTCAACATGAAAAAATTAAGGTACAGGTTTATAAGTTTCAACTAAAACCCATACACTTGTATTGTAGTGAGAGCAGGGCAGCTGGAGGTGGGAAGGTACCCTGATCATGGCAGTTGTGGTATCTATCGCAGATAGAAAGGACAATAAAATAAGAAACAAAGATATTAGAACAGAGTTGCACTAAGTTCTGGTACAAGGGCAACTCAAGTGGTTTAGGCATCTAGTAAGAATGGACAAGGAAAGAACTGGTGGATTGCCAACCTGTGAGAAGGTTGAGGATGACATGTGAATATACTGCTGCCAGAGAAGGAAAACATTGGTCGAGCTAAGGAAACCGCTACACAGTCAGGATGTTAAGTGAACTGAGACATGCTTGACGCTGTGAGAATGAGATATTGGGACTAATTTTTGATCTGATATACTTTGTTAATCCCCGATAGGACATTGTCTTTTTCACACAACCGCTGGAGGTCAGAGGTGATGAGGAAGCAGTAAACTGCTCATATTTATGTAAAGCTCAGCTCATTTTGTATGTTTTTTGGTAACTTCAACACCATGCAAAGCAGGTAAACACAAAGATGATTACAAGCAATACTCAGTCAAGGCAAATTTTTTTACTTAAAAAACAATTCTTAATTCCAGCACACCTCTCCCATGCTAGTTGCTCTTTCATTATATCACAAACATTTCCATCAGTGTACCAAACACAACATTTCGCTTTTAAGTTATTTATTCTGATCAGTAATGAAGTTAGCAAATTATGAGTTTTTGTCTTGAACGTCAAAGACATGCCAACACACCAGTGAGCAGTCATTTATATACAGGGTGGTCCAGACCTAATTATGCAGATCCAGATCGTCTGGATGACTTCGATTTATGAGGGAATGATTCCAGTTCGGTGCAAAGACGATTTTTCATGTCGTCAGTTTGCATACTTCTCGATGGTCTGAGATTTTTCGGGTGATTTTCTATGTAATAAACTTAATAAGTTATTGCGTAATGAAAATTGCATAATTAGACCTGGACCATCCTATACTTAAAATCACAGTAAATAAGTTTAAAGGAGAAACCTTAAGGCTTTTTGAAAACCATCTCAGTGAGCAAAATGAACTTTATATTGGACTTCCTGAAATAGAATTCACCTTTCATAAGATAGTTGTGAAGAGGGGGGATGAATACACCCCAAGGAGGCTCAGTTGCTTCTCCGAAACCCCCTCTTAAACTGTGATAAAATGGGAAACAAATAATTTAATTTTTACCTTCTCTTTGCTCGATCAGGTGCTGGATTGCTGCCGTGCTGCATTAAGAACAATTAAAAGCCTATACAGCAGCTGTACTTTTCTCTCACTGCCTTGTCTCTCTTCTCCCGAGGTGTACCCCTATGAAGAGGAAGATGTTCTATTCTTTTAATTGAGAGACGTAACTGTCCCCTCCGACTACACATGGAGCTCGATTCACTCCTGAAAGAGACTTATGTTTGTTTGAAGTGTTTGAATAACGCTTCTGTCTCTAAAATCTACTGTGTATTTGTGAAACTCTGTGACCCAAGCGCGACAGTGTATGTGGATTTCACTTTCACCAAACAACAAATCTTTTAATTCTCGTGGATACGCCTCTTCATTGGGAAGTAACACTACTTTTCCCTGATGGCAACATGAATTAGACGATCTACAAGTTTCCGACTTAAAATCCGAACAATATATTCGATCTCTTTTCGCTGTTCCATTATTTTACCGAGTAGTAATTTCCTTTTGTTTGTGCTCATGTGATCTTCACTATCATTTTTTTTGAGACTTTGAATGTTCTTACTCCCATTATCTCTGACCTGCTCTGCAAGTGTATTGCACCAGCATTTTTGAGTTCTTTACAGGATTCTACTTTGTCATCTACTCTTTTATTTCCAGCCCCGGGCGTGGTTAAATCTTTTGGCACAAAGTCTTGTCTCGTGGGACGTGAAAGTGTCTCTCTTCAAAAGATCACATCTCGTCGCAGGATAAAAAATCTTGTCTCCCAAGATTTTTTGATTATAATATAGAGATGTTCATTGCTGTGCTATATATTGGAGCACCTGTGGGCTGCACTAGAACTTGTTTTGAGATCTTTGGCTCTCATTCCAGTGGCTCCTAAGACAGATACTGTATATAAAGAAACTATATAGTACAAAACATGCATTTCATGCTAATATCTTTAGCTGTTATTTTGTAGAAACTCCTTTATCAATCAGAAGACTTTCAGGAATTTTTCAGTTCGACTTTACTTCCTACCCTTTCTTCCTTTCCATTTCCACATTGATCAAGCTTTCTCATGTAAGAGGAGCACCAGGAATTCTCAGACCCTGTCAGGTACTTTCAATGGGACTGAAATCGGACTCCTGACTGAGCTGGCACAGAAATTTGATTTTCTTAGTTTTTAAAATACCTTTGGAGGTTGTGGTTTATTGTATTGCTGACAAATGAATCTTGTCCCAAGTCTCAGTTTTTGTTCAAGATTTCTCAGCACTTGGCACTTTGTTCTGTCCATTTTGCCCCCCGTTATCTAATCATCCAATCCCATGTTTTCTATTATCAGTGTTATGCTGATGATACACAACTGTTGCTGTCGTTCCCTCCGAAGGACAATAAGATTTCATCTGCATATCTTACTGATACTCAACCTAGACGAAGGACACCTTCTATAGCTCAACCTGACAGAAACTGAGCTTCTTATGATCCCAGCCAGCCAGTCTGTTCAACTCCCCTTCTCTGTACATCTTGATTCACTGTCGCTAACACCTGCCAAGTCTGTATGCAACCTTGGGGTGGTGAATAATGAGCTATCTTTTTCTCACCAAATTCCTGTTTCACATTCATGCAAGTTCACACTGTACAACATCCGCAAGATCTGACATTATCCGACACAGCATGCAGCACATACTCTGGTCCAGGCTCTGATCTTGTTGCTTCTGGACTACTGCAACTCCCTTTTGGCATGAGTACCTGCATGTGCTATCAAGCCACTGGAGATGATGGTCCAGAATGCAGCTGCCAATCTTGTATTTAACCAGCCAAGATGGGTACGTTACTCCACTCTTCAGGTCACTACATTGGCTCCCTGTAGCAGCACACATTAAGTTCAAATCTCTGATGCTTGCCTACAGAGTAGTCAGTGGGTCACCACCACCTGTGTAAATGGAGACACTGGTGAGGTGTCCAATTAACAGAAAAAATCCTTTGCTTTGTGATCCTTTGTATTGTGGGTTAATTTGTTCATTTTAATTGCCTTATTACAATCTTTTGATTGTAAAGTTATTAGTTATTACCTCTTTACACTTTTTCGACTATTAGAAGTGGACAATGTTAGCACTTACTACAAAGTCGAGTGTTTTCTCTGCAATACATCGGACTGCTGCAGGAGAGCAAATGTGCCACTGTTAAAACTGCATTTTGTACCAAAAAACCCTCAAAGTTGCAAAAAGAAGCCAGGTAGGCAACCTTTTCTTTCACAAGGTTCTCATGTGTCAGCTGCTGTCAGTCATGTGACTGGAAGTTACCATGGCAACTGTATTCAATGAGGATCAATATGGAATTATCCACAAAAATTCAAGATGGAATTGTATTTTAATATGAAAACAAATAATTCATTAAAATTCTTAAGAGAAGTGTTTCAGAATAATTACAACTGCTGGCTCACAGATCCAGATTAGATTGTTCTGTTTGCATAGATAATTTAATATCTTGGTGACTGTAAACTGACCCAGAGTGTGTGTTCTTTGAGACACTTTTGTAACATCCGCATTTGTTGCTTTCCTTGATGCTGCCACTCTCTTTATTAGTGAATTTGACAAGTGTGCTCATGTAATAAATGGGCATATATCAGCTTTAACTTTTTAATGTTTCCTCATTTGATTTTCCATCTTCTTAGTGGTTACACCACTTCCCCAAACTATTAAGACTATGGCTTAAAGAGCAGGTTTGAGAACTGGCATCATTATGCATTATTCCTAGCACATGATTGGCTTCATTCCTTTGTAGATCTGAGCATCAGTTTTGGAGACTATCCTGGACAACCTTATCTGTTTATTGTTGGGACTTAAAGCCAGACTGGGTGCCAAGCTGGTCCAGGTCTGCCATTTAATCAGACTCATAGAAGTGTTGATCATTTTGAGGTCAGAGATATTTTTCTGTTTAAAGAAACAAAAATGGCTTTATCGCGGTCAGGAGGAAGGCTTTGTAATAAAAAATCAGAAACTGACAAATCTGCTCAGTCAAAACAAATGAGGCCAGTTATTTGCACTAAAGGCATCTGGGATATTCTTGCTTTTGCCTCCAATACCCTGTGTGACCCTGAGCCAGTCACTTAATGCTCCAGATGAAAAAATGTGTAAATGATTTAAACATTATTCTGTTAAGTCACCTTCTGACTAGTATAAAGTAACTGCAACAAATGGGGTAAAAAAAAAAAAGCAAAAAATAAGCAATTAGAAGAAATTTTGTTTAAGAATTGTCTTGTTGTGTAAGTGGCATCTGCTGAACATAAAATGACACCACCATTTTGCGATTGTGCAAGTCAGCAGTTACCAATAGCATGTATGGCAGCCATGACAGCCTCAAGACTGTGTGGACAGGTCCCAGTTAGCTTCTTCTTTCCAAAACTGCTCAGGCTCTTTCAGGTTGCATGAGGATTTTGAGTATGCAACCTTTCTCAAGCCCAGCCACAAATTTTCAAATCATTCACCTCTGAACTGCAACTTGGACACTCCAGGACAATAACAAAATTATCTTTAATCATTCCTGTGAAGTTTTGGCTTTATGCTTCATGCCATTATCTTGCTGGAAAACAAATCTTTCCCCAAGGTGCAGGTTCTTACAGTCTACATTTAGTTTTCCTCAATTATGTCCCTGCTTTTTTGCCACATTCATTTTATCCTCTACACAAACCTTCCAGGGCAGGCTCCAGAGAAACATCCCCATAACCATCCCTGTTGCCACAGTCATGCTTCACAGTGGGGATGATGTGTTTTCGATAGTGTGCAGTTTTCAAACATGGTGTCTAGTTGGATGGACAAAAAGCTCAATTTTGTTCCCATCAGACCACATAACCTTCCTATAACTGTCTCTCAACATCTTTCATGTATCTTCTGGTGCACTGTGTGTTTGCTTTTGTATTGGCTGCTTGCTACTTTCCATAAAGCTGTGACTGGTGAAGTACCTGGGCAACAGTTGTGTTTCTCCAATGTGAGCTGATGTGGTTTATTAACTCCTTCAGAGTTATCACAGGTCTCTTGGTGTCCCCCCCTTAACTAGTTGTATTCTTGCACGTTTTTGTGGATGGCCTGTTCTAGGCAGACTTACAGCTGAGGCATACTCCTCCCATTTTTCCATGATTGATTTAACTGGACTCCAAACAATTTTCATGGTCTTATCTGCATCCCCTGACTTGTGCTTTACAACCTACTTTTCATGAAGTTGCTCGGAGTGTTCCATACTGACTCATCACAAGTTGAACCTTTCACCTACACCTGTGGTTATACTAGTCAATGAAAATCTCTAGACTACAGACAGGTGATCTCCATTGAACTAATTGTGACTTTTAAAACCAAATGGCTGCAGAATGGTTTAGTTGTATTCTATGGAAAGGGGTGAACACTTAAAACAATTACTTTGTGTTATATATTTCTAATTAACTTAAGACCACTTTGCAGAGATCTGTTTTCACTCTGACATGGAAGAGTCTTTTTCTGTTGATCAGTGTCAAAATAGACAAATTAGAACTACTGCAATTCAATGTTGTATAGCAAAATATGAAAACTGTCAAAGGGTGAATCCTTTTTAAAGCCAACATAGGCAACCTTGTGTACAGTTATGCATCAAATATGCATTAACAATTATCAGTATTTTTTTTTCTTTGGGTCCCATCCATTTCAGGAGATGGATGTCTGAGATGTAATTCTGCTAGTAGTGGTGTTATAGTACCTTTTTTTTTTTTTAAACTATCATCCTGAGATATCCTGTAATTACCTAATCCGAGGGGATTACAGTATATGAAAGTACTGCATATACAAGCATGAGCAGCAGAAAAAAAAGGCTCAGAAAGAAATGGTAAAGACAGCTAAAGCTTTATCAAAACCAAAACAGGCCACAAGTTCATGTTTAATTTCAAGGTACGGCCTCTGCCAGAGACTGACCTGGAACAGACAGGAAAAAGCACAGGTCTTCTGGGATCTGATGCTGCAGCATCGACTCAATCTGAAAGCGAGAGTGGGACCGAAAATGCAAGTGAGTCAGGCCAGGAGAACACGTCTATTCCAGGAGGTTCATTGGAAATCAGCCTGGCCTTACTATCTACACCGTCAACTACACTCAGCGAGTTAACAGGAACGACTCCAACTGGGCTTGCAATACTGCCTGCGGAACGTGGAGAAGTCTGAGCTGAAGGTAATGGTTACTGCAATTAAGTACCGCTCTCAGGGGGTGGGGGGCATAGACATAAACAGCAATACTGATTCCTCTAGTATCAGTGTTAAATTTAAAAAACATTTTGTTCTTACATAAATTTAACCTGCAATGGAAAAATGGTAAGTCAGTCTGACAGAGAGATGAAACAGCTATATTAAAAATCATTGATCTCTGAAAACATTTTTGTGCTCATTATGTTTAGCAGTAACAGGTTACGTTTTTAATGCAACTAACCTTGGGTCAACTGTATACTGCTTAACTGAATAATTTTTTACATTACAGTTAAGTGGAAAAATTCCTGCTTCCTCACAATTCCATATCATGTGTCAAGTCAACACACCAGATGAGCATGCGTGCAAGTACACAACCTCTCCCAACAACACTGCCGAAGAAGCCAGCCATGAAATGCAGTGTGCCATTTTGTATTACATGTTGCACTCCTATAACCTACTTCTGAAATATTCTTCTTTCATGTTCCATGTAGATTTTATTTCTTCATACGTCAAATGGTATAATTTTTCTTTATTATATGGCTTAATGCACCTAAACCCAATCTTAAGCTTTTAAATAAACATTACCCAGACATTGAGGACCTCACCATTGCAGAACCAGGACATGCTGGAGAACCAGGGCAAGACAACAGCCAGGCCATTAAGACACCCATCCCCGCATTTAGCAGTCATAACAAGCAATCTGACCACTACAGCAGCATTCATTAAAATATTTATCTAAGTCAACCAGTAGGGCCTGTTATGTTGTATTACAGAACTATTCAGCAGTATAAGTCGATTTGTTTTGGCAGGAGGAATGACTTTGCAACAAGTACTGAACCTGGTATAACTGTGCACATTAACACCCCCCACTGGAAACGGCCATACAACTGGCTGAGTGAAGAAATGAATGGGCCCATGTGTCCCAACTGTAATCTCCTTCAGATGAAGTTTATTAGGTTTAGTGTCTGCAGTCCCAATTGTGCCACCTCTAACATAGTGTACAGTCACGTGTGATGATCATATCGTATTCAGCCTCTATTTTGTAATGAATGGCTTCAAATCCAGCCCTGATCTACTCTAATGGAATAATGAAACCACCAAACTAGCCCAGTGACCTCATTTTTTACTGACTCCAAGATACTGAAATAAAGTGGCTCAAACATAACACAGAGCAGGTTTATATTTATTAAAGCGTCAAGCTCATGGTACAGATAGAGGTTTAGCACATCTTGACTGATCAAAGAAATAGCAAAATAAAAACAAACAAAAAAAAAAAAAAAAAAAAAAAAAAAAAAAAACAAAACATAAGGTTCATTCAAACATTCAAATACACTGCCGCCTGGAAGGTCTCATTTCTCACCCTTTTTGTGACATCCAATCCATGAGGATTACCTTTCACTTTCTCTGTATAATTCTAAAAAAATAGTGCATCTGTTTTAATTTTTTTACTTTATATTCAGCCCCTTTTTTTGTCGCAAAGAATAAAGTATGGAAGTTTATTCCATTCTCATTGCAACCCCATTCCAAAAGTAATTTGGAACATTGTGTCTTATAGAATATATGACAGTGAACATACAAAATTGGTCCTCTGTAGGAGGAAAAGAGAGAGAGAGAGAGAGAGAGAGGGGGGGGGAAAAAAAAGCAAAGTTCAGCTAGTGCTGACCAACAATCTACTCAGTGATAAACACCTGTTTCTAACATAGAAATGTTTAAATACAAAATTAAAACACAATGTTCCAAGATTACTCTACATATAATTTTTTGGTGTTTTGGGCCACCCCAGAAGCCCCCAAATATCACATATAAGCTCTCTAACTTGTTCTACACAGCTATCATGGTGTGGCAGTGTTCCAAGATCTTCGGAAGGCAAATCAGCTGCATGCATCAATCTGCCGGCCCAAAGTCTAAAATGTGTGGTACTCCAAAAAGGCCCTCACGAACTTGGTCCTACATTATCATTTTGTGGTACCAAAAAACAAACTACAGGCATGATGGTATTTCTACTTAATTTAGTAACACTTATTCAGGAAAATGGCAGAAAAACAGATTGAAGTGGTCCTTGCTTTAACTGTTAAACCTAGAGGTCCTGATATATAACAAAATGAAGTTGCACAACAGTCTGCAAACCAGCTGCCTCAATCTTTGGGATCATTTGGAAAATATGGAACATACTCCACTGCCTTATACAATATATTTGGCAATTTGTTCCTATGACCTACCTTTACTACTAACATTCATTTAGTATATGCAGCCTCAAAAGTGAACGGTGTTCGTATTTTTAAAAGTAGTAAATGGCCAACATTTATCCATTCTTAATTTGCCACCTCAGCAAGAAATGAGGTAAACTGACCTATGACCCGAAGGACTCCATTAACAGCTCAATATTGAAGTTATTGCAGTTTAAAAAAAATAAAATAAAAAAATAAAATTACCACATTTAACAAACAGACGCATGCTCTAAAACTTTAAAGCATTACATATAATAAGTTAATATATTACATTAGCCTTATGTTTTCTAAAGTCAGCTTCTGCAGTTATCTTATTTTTGCAGTTGGTTACTTTTTTCTGTTGTGATTCACCAGCCATTACAATATGAGGAACAAGATTAACCACATTCATTTTTTTTAAGAGAGGACTAATTGTAATTGCAGCACACAACATTTTAAGCAATACAGCGCTAGTAGTCACATGCACTACTATGTCACAGGATCTTTCTCTTACTCAAAGGGCATTGAAGCTGCTCCAAAAACTGCAATGGGAGTCACATTTCTGACCAATTCACAGCAGAGGTTTTGCTCACAATAAAATGAAAATGTAGCAGTTTATGCAACACAGCCTACGTGTGGAACAATCTGGGATAACCCTGGCATGCTCAGACTTGTGCAAGTCTATTGTGTGGTTACCAATATTCCTGCAAAATTCATTGTTCAAAAACATGTGACTTATTACTTTCATTCATTGATATTTAAAGGGGATAGTTTGGGGGTGGGTGGTGGGGTGGTGGTGGAGGGTGGGGACACTGTGCTGGGCACCACTCCATGTCAGGGCACCTTTTTCAGTTTAAATACCCAAAACACAAACAGTGGCATGGAAGAGATGCCAATCAAATTCTGATTTTTTTGCCCAGCTTTCTTTGGTATGCTAAGACAACAGCAATTTCCAACTATGTACCTGAGCTTACTTTTCTCTTTGAGTGCTAAAAACCCAAAATGTGATGGTTTGGATGTAAATCCCTCAAGTTTGCTTGACCCAACTTTATCAAATGGCAAAGCCTCCAGTAAGCAGATCATTACAGAGTATACCTGCGTGCATGTAATGATCTATTGAAAAGCACGGTAACATGGTAATCAGTTCAGCTTATTGGATTTTTTTTTTACGTTGTCTCAAGCATTTTAAGATGTCTGTGAAAATGTGGAAAACGTTAAAAATGAATTAGTGTCGTACAGTTTTATAAACCAGCCAAAAATAACTTCTAGAAAAGTGATTTTTCATATGTTAAAACTACATGTTAAAAATTACCTAATGAATACATGTATATATTAATACCTTCTGGAGAAACTGCTTATAACAATCCTATGAAGCTGAACAGTGGTTTCTACACAGTCTGTATGCCATTTTCAGCATCTGTAGCCTTTGGACGGAATAAGGTATTGATATCTATTTCTCTTATTTGTTTATGAAATGTTCAGAAAAGCATTTTCAAAACTTTAAAGCAAAAAGAAATTTCAAAACACTTCTTTCTGTCCACTTCATAGGAAACCTTACAATTTCAGTTTAAACACTGTTAAGACTAAAATCCTTTACAGCCAAATGAAGACCAATTAACACATTAACAATTTTTTCTAAATCTTGAAGTTCAAACAGATAATTATTAAACCAAGGCTGAATGCATCCATTCATGTCTAAGGCTGCAAATAACTGAATGTCATACTTTGCTGAGCCAGATGAATGTACTATAGCACACTGTAGCTGGTGAATATTTCAGCTTTCTCTTGATATTTTAAAAACAGCTCTAATGAAACAAAAATCCTTTACTGATGAGCCTAACTGCTTCTACATAATGAAGATCACTTCAACAACTGTTACATTTTGTTTATTTTGTATTCCCTGCACCCCCAATTTACCCCATTCTATGTTAAGTGCTATCTTTTTAAATACTTTTTTTGTTCAAATGGTGAAATTTAAATGTTAAAAAAAGTGTTGGTAACCATACAAGTAAACAAGCAGCACCTGGTCATACCAGGGTTTTTGCCTAGTGAGCACGAAAGCCCTGTCTGTGTGGGATTTGGGGAGAGACTTGAAGGAAGGCTGTTTGACATGCTAAGCTACTGCAAGCTCTCATTTGAGTGCTGGAAAGCCTTATACAGTGAAAGTTGAATGTTTCTACATGCACGTCAAGGTCACGGCAAGAATGAGTTAGCATACCTATACAGAGAGAAGAGCAGTCATGCAAGATAGCTAAGTCATTGTTACAATAACGCATACAATTTAAACATGAAGTTAAACTAATGTTGGTGTAACTCTGAGGGCTTGGATATTCTAAACTATGATATTCCTGGCAGCTTTGACAACAGCCCTCAATACTATAAGCAACTAGTGTGCTGCCAGTATTAACAGTAATAAAGCAAACTTTCTTTTTACGTTTCTTCTTCATTTTCACTGCTCAACTCTGCTGGTTTTGCTGACGATTCTTGGCGTAACTATTAAAAACAAAATTGTAATCGTTGAACTGGGCTGACTGGCGGTCAAGGCGCTTGAATCCTTCGAGTTTCTGGGCAGCTGAAAATACGGCACGACACTTGGAGCTCTGAAAAAGAAAAACAAAATAAAGTCTTCTTCAATGAACAGGCACTGAGTGATATTTCTAATGCCATCAGATTCTGAATGTTCTAGGAAGAGAACTGAAGAGAGGCAGAGCTTAGGCAAGGAGAAGGTGAAGGGGGAAAGCAGCTGCACAGAGTGAAACAGCACAAGCCACCTCACCTGAAACATCTTGTTACAGAAGCAAAAGTGGACAAAAAAAACAAAAAACAGGCTGCTCCCCATTTGTCAAGTATCACTAAACTGAAAAAGAATTGACCACTAGTCTATGTCACAAACAATGTTGCAATGATCACAAAAATATAAATGTGGTATGTGATTATCATGTTGTGTAATTTGTTAATTTTGTAGGAAACATTAAAATATTAAAAATTGTTTAAAAAGATGTGTGTATGTATATGTTTATATATGCCAGAACACTAGACCCAAGGTAAACAAACAGGACTCCTGAAAGTTCATATATACAAGGATTAAAATTCTCTAAATAAAATGTCAGTTGTTTGCTAACACCAAAAGCAGTTTTACTATAAAACTAGCTAATAAGACATTTACAGGAGTAAGGAGTAAACAACTGTTGAAACATAACTGCCATTGGGCAATGTTCATAAATTTCATCTTTCTGCTTTCAAATGGTCAAGTCTGATCGATCACTTCAACACATTACTATCTTGGCAGCCTTAATCACTTTTTCAAATTTAGAGTTAAAAATGATTTAAAAGTTACTGCTTCACACACTGCAGCATTAGTCTACCTGGTTCACAAAAAGGGTGGTCACAAATTTTCCTGGTTTGAAGACATCCACAACCTTTCGGATTAGGTCATCATAAGACGTCTGCGAAAGGTTGGTTTCAAAGCTAACATAAGAAAACTCTGGCTCTGGAGTGATGTGGATCGTCCAGTAAGTTCCCTGCAAATAATGTACAAATAAAATGGCCAATATAAACAACTTGCATAAAAATAAATAGACACACACTTTACATGAATAAGAGGTCATCATTTTCAGGATTTTTAATTAATTACCCAATGGAAAGATGTTCAGAATAGAACTATACAGAGATCATTGGACACAACTATGAATTAATGGAACAACAGAGGCCTTTCAGACAGTAAATGCATTTACATGTGCTTTAATAACCTGTTTATTCACAGAAAACTGGTTTCTTAAAAGCCATGTAAGCACTTAAGAGAAACTAGGTTAACTGACATATTTCTTCGCGAGTAACTCAAATATTTGGGCACATAAACCCTTAACCAGGTTACAGTTAGGGATTTTGTAGTCTGTGTGTTTCTGATGCGCTGTGCTCACCTGCTTATAGCTATGTACATGCTTCCCGCAGCCAAGTGTGGAAGCATCCACAAGAAAAGATTTTTTAAGGCAAATGATTGGGTGCTTGCATTATTCTCTCTCTTGGTTAAAACAATCTGTCTCAATATTTCAGAAATATGTAAATTTATGCTAATGAGCACAGTGCTAAGCTAAGCAGCACAGTCAAGAGCAGTAGGATAATGCATTAATAGTTGCATGTTAAATAGTCTGATTACTTTTTTAAAGTAACAAGTTAACGCAATACTTATTTTACTGAAGTCTAAATACCTCTGTTATTATTATCACAGCAGCAATGGGTGTAAGGCAAGAAAGACATGCACTGGTGCGCAGCACCTTTGCAGAAATCACTTTGCAGAACTTGTACAGCCAAGCAGAAGAGCAGTGTGCTGCGTGCAATCTGGTAACAGAAAAATATTTAATAAATCATCATTATAATTTTAATGCAGCTATTTTCTATAGATATGTTGAAACAGTTTTATCGGATGACACAGTGGTCAGTCTTTATACCACTTATCAGTGGCTTAAGTTGAGCATTTCATTTTTATAAAACACAAAAAATAAGAGGCATTATTATACTTGCTTTTGGATTCATGGTGGCTGACGATGACATTTAACTCTTTTGCACAGTTTAATGTAGAGGCCTGCGTGGGACTGATTTTTTAAACCTGAACTTGCCTGCTTATTGTTCAGAATGTTTAAAATACTTGAGAAAATACTGCTGAACCTGGTGTAGCTGTACAAAGCAGCGATCTGTGTTTGCTCTTTGGTCAGTAACAGTCAATTACAACTCTCAAGATTTTCAAACAGTAAAGCGCTAATGTTTTTAACCGTTTTAATTATGCTTGCTTCAGAGGGGTTACAAAAAGCACCACTGACATGATTGTAGCTCTCATCAATATAATGGATGGTAGCAGATATGAAAGAGGTTTTCTCAAAATTTTCGTTCCAAATATCAGTTGTGGAAGCACACCCATAATTGACTGTTTTTAGCATGCCATATATACAATATCCTTTCTCGGTTTTTTACTTTTTCATCAGATGGGGGCACACCCTCTCTAAACTTCAGACTTTATAGTTTTCGCTGCAGAATCAAGGTATTGCTTAAGATGAATAAAACCCTGTTGTAAAGCCCAATATCCTTGCAAACAAAATTTGTACATTTATATTGTGCTTCGCTTTTAGCGTTAGTTGATACTTTTGATAAGATTGTCAAGAATGTCAGTTTAGTTTGATCCTTCGCTACTGCTTTAAACCTGAGGTGCCTGACTTGTATCCACTGTATGTTAGCACATTTATCGCAGCAAGCAAACAGCATCTGGTTGCCATTGCCATCGATAACATTTGAAAATGAATGCCAAATGACAGCCTTCCCTTTACTTAGTTCTGCTGTCTTCTACCTCCTTTTTTAATGTTTTTCACTGCTGTGGGTGTAAGGCTATATTCTGGCTGTGCAATCTTGAGAAAGCTGCACGTTAGACAGTATATGCATGCATCCTAACTGCTTAGGCAAGTGAATTATACAAATTTATATACAGAATGTTAGTTCTGTTTTAATTTTAACTTTAATTTCCCAGACTCTAGCTCCTGCCCACAATATTGAAAATCAGTCCCGTGTTGCAAGCAACTGCATCGGGTCCCGTGGGAGTGCAGACCTCTAGTTTAAATGATGTCAAAGTGTTTTGGCAAAGGAGAACTGTAGAAGCGTACTTGTGAATGTAAACGTGATTTTTAAGAAACCAGGTTTCTGCCTTAACTGGGATGCTCAACTTATCCCGGGTTTTGTGTTTGCAAATAAATGCACATTTTATAATTTACCAAAATATGGTAAACTATGAAATGAGGATCAACTTACATCATTTTTCATCCCATTCATAGAATAGCCACAAGGATTGAACATTGTGGCATCAATCACAGAACCTGGTATCAGGTCACGAATTCCACTCATCTAAAAAGAAACAAAAATAAATAGAAGTTATTTTAATACAAAATATGCAGTGACACCTTCTGACAATAACCGGTATACATTGCTTATATAAGTAGCAGGGACGGGAAATATATTTAATAACCCTGAATAGTACACAAGCTATTGTTGTTGGAGGGAAGAAAAAAAAACCCAAGAAAGTCAAGGCTTTAAGCACCAATGTTTGGTTTACTATCCATGCAACCATGTAAATGATTTTATAAATGATTTTACTGAAAAACAATCAGGAATTCAAAGCCAACATCACCACCAATGTCTTATGAATAGTTTAATACCATATTTATCAGTGATCTTCATGATGCCAACACTACATATTTTCATTTTAAAACAAATGTAACATACAAGTTTAAAATCAGTATCAAGTGTATGAGTATAAATAAAGAATTTAAATGCACCTTTGGTTTCAAACTAAAGCTTTTGGACTTTTAATAAGGTAAACTGGGTACACTACATTACATATTAACACATAGAACAATGTACTTAAAAAGTTCAGTTCTTACACGAGTGACGTCGTTTGCAGTAACACCATCTTTCATGTAGAACTGGTCCATAATCACCGGGTCAAGGTCACTCATCAAGACTTCCAACGTTTGATCTGCCTGTTTGCTCTCCCTATTCTCTGGGATATCCAGAGTAAACAAGTACCTAGGCAGAAATGACAATTAAAAAACTTAAAAGCTCTTTCAAGGATTAATTGAAAAACTTACAGAAACCGGACACAGATTCAAATTCACTTTTAAAAACACCAACAGTAGCATTAGAAAGCAGGATAAAAAAAAGAAGCATCCCGAGAGCTTATTAATTTAGAAAATCATAGTGTGAGACATTTTAAACAGCTTAGATTAACAATAAGTAGCTATGGATATCAATCACATAATATACAAATATTGTAACTGATAATCTGACAATTCACAATTAAAGACAAATGATTACCAATGTCAGAAAAAAGGGGTGGCTGCCATGCATATATAATGGGAATCTGTAAAACTAATTTGCTGAAAGTACCAGTACTGTAGAAAGAACATTACAAATTTTCTGAAGTGTTGGAATTCCACTTTCTAAAAGAGAAGTAATCTTAGAACTAGGTGAAGTGTAAACTGTTAAAAGAAAGCAAATCACACATTTTTCTTTGCAAATAAATGTTTTCTATAACAGCACACTAGAACATAATTCAGTATGCTCTGTCTTACATTAAAGAAAAAAAAGCATACAATGAAAGCAAGCTTGAGAATGTTGTTAAATTTACATCAGTCTAGATTACAGGTGTCAAACTCAGATCCTAAAGAGCTTTAGTGGGGTTGCTAGTTTTTGCTCCAACTACTTTACATAAAAAAAAAATCAAGTTACTTAAAACTAACACGAAAGAATGAAGTAGGTTGTACTAACTGAAGTAATTGGTTAAAAGCCAGAAAGTGCAATTGTTTCAAGAAGTCAAACAATACCAGACGGAAAGTGAGGCAAAACACGATCAGCTAAAGAAGCAATAGATAAAACAGACAAGTATTTTACACCTTAAAAAGCAATGCCAATTAAGGAGAAAGTAGTATGATCCATTAGCAGTAGTTGGGCCTGTACAATGAACTGCGATTATGATTACATGAACACCAGTTACTGCATTCCATTTAGTACATCCACTCTGTCAGAGATCTAGGTCCTTAGTTACAAAGTGCTTTAAATAGCAAATGAATATTTTAACCATTCACAGACACATTTCCTAAGCATGAGAGCACTGGTGAATCAAAGGCAGTTGTATCATATTACTAATTATAGGTAACCACACTGAACATGTTTTAAAAGTGTTTGCAGTAGAAAGAAAGAAAAAAGAAATGCAAGTAATATTGGACCTAGCTCATCTTACACTTTATAAATGTTAAAAGTATAAAAATGAACAGTATTCTGAAAGTTTGTAAGATTATATTAGCCAAAGGTTAAACTTGTCAATCAGATAACATCCTCTTGCTGCACACCATATTGGCTATACTGTTGCAACACTGCCATATTGTGTATTCAATAATGTGCAAATACTATGTCAGCATATTGAGAACTTGAGAAGTATTTTGACACTTAAGTTCTTTTCTTAATTTGATGGTGCTGTATTCGTATTCTGGCACACATAAATGACACAGGCGGCTGCATGTAACAGTGTGTCACTATCTAAATACGTCTTCAACTTGCTATACATTCTTCTTCCTCCTAATCTTTTCCCACTTCTATATGGGGTCGATGTACTTGGTCAACCTTCTCCAAATAGCTTGGTAGGGCTGTGCGATATGACCAAAATCTTATATCCCGATATTTCATTTCATATCCCGATATCACGATATAGTACATTTTCTTTGTATTCAGTGAATAGTTTATATAATCACCACTCCTTTTTTTTCATTTAAATTAAAAAAATCAAAAATGAGAAGTACTTAACTTGTAATTATTTCTGTTCTTTTATTTAGAACATTTGAGCAAATGTTTGACTTAGAATGTAAACATAAAATGTTAATTTATCAAATATAAAACACTTTTCAAAAACAAATTACTAAAGGCCCAATATAAAATACTGCTATATAAAATGCCTGACAAACAAAATGTGAACTGTAGCAGCAATAACTCTCACAACATACATTAAATATAAAAGGATCAAAGCACTAACAACTAAACTATATAAGGCCAATAAACCCTTTAAACAAAATAAATACAAGTCTAACATTAACTGTCAAAACCAAATGTAAACATTGTACTTCAAACTGTAGCAGCAATAAGGCTTACGACAAAAATATATTAAATATATAATATTAAATATAATATTTTTAGGCTACATTCTAGTAAAATGTTAATTTGCACATCGTAGTGTGGCAAATCTCCATTAATGAGTTACAGCTGATCGCCCCGTGCGTGGGACTGGACGGCGCGAACGTGTTGATGCCGTCCAGCCCCAAGCACGGGGCGATCCGCGGTAACTCGTTAACGGAGATTTGCCGTGTTAATGCAGTTGTGGCGTAAACGTAATGTAGCGTTCTGTTCTGCAGTTTGTGTTCTGTGATTTACATCCCTCCCAGTTATTTATTCCGTTTTTCCTTGTTATTTCTGATGGACTGTAATAGAGTGGAAGGTAAAGGAGGTTCGGAGGGAAGGGGGGCGCTGTGAAAAGGAGGAGTGGACGACGATCTTGTCGCCCCTAGCTAAGAGTTTTTGTTTTTGGATTGCTGTCTGTTCGGCGTGGTTGTGGCCAACAGCAACCATTTTTTTTGTTTGTGTTTAATAAAGAGGGAACTAACCAAGTGACCGTCTCGGATCGTCATTACGTCTGGAAGACGCTACAGTAATTTTAACAAGATTAACGCTGACAGCAAACGCTGCAGGGAAAATTATGCCTTAAGCAAATTGTTTTGGTAGCAATTAATCTTCCAAGCTTTTAACACGCTCGTTTAAATAGTACCTTTACAACTGTAATATCCTACGCCACTGCCTCTCAGTTGTAAACTCTCTGCATGCTCGCTCACGTGCTTTTTGCGGAGGTGTAGAAGAGGTTTGTCGTGTTGGAGACTGTGGTAGCGATCGGTTTGCAGCATAATTTGCACAGTACCGTTTTCTGGTCCGTGTCAGACTTTTCAAATCCAAACCATCTCCATACTACAGAGGTAGCCCCTCGTTTAGGAACAAGGTCCTTCTGTGTGGAGCTACCTGGTGTTGCCTCGTCTTCATCAGCCATGCTAGTGTGTCTGCATCCACGTGGTGGCCATCAAAACAATGAAAAAAACATTGCCGTAAACAGTTTATTTTGCGACACCACGAAACAAACGATAGCGTAATGTGCAGCGATAGACGTTTTCATATTGTCATCCGATATATATCGTTATATCGAACAGCCCTATAGCTTGGTCCTGCAATTCCTTACCAGTCAAGCCCTTATCCTTCAGGTCTTTTCTACTTTATCCATCTACCTCTGATTTAGCCTCCCTCACTTTCTCTCCCCCTATACTTCCATTCCCATCACTCTTTTGCCCAAATATTCACTGTCTCTCCCCATCACATGTCCATACCATATCAACCTACTTTCTAGTACTTTCTTGGATATCTCTCAAAATTTTGTTGTACCCCCGATTGCCTCATTTCTTATTATGTTCTTTTTGTAACTCCGCACACATATCTATCAACATACTCATGTCTGCCACATTTGCTTTCCTGTGCTCCCTTTACTGCTTATTTCACTGCTCCATAAATCATTGCTGGTCTTACCGCAGTCTTAAAAACCTCACCGAAACCTTTTATATTCTTTTTATATAATTATCCAATGATACAATACACCTGATAACTTCTTCCAATTGTTCCATCCAGACTGTACTTACTGTCATGTGTTATCTCTGCATCTAGTTTTCAATCTCAGGCTACCACTGATCCTAGATATTTAAAATTACCCATTCTTTTCAATAGCTCTCCCTGCAGAATAATGTCTGAATTCTGATTCATCATTCAACTTCATATATTATGACTTTTTCCTATTTATCTTCAATACTGTCTTGCAAAGTCCTTCTTCATTCTTCCTACTTCCTCTTCTTTTGTTGCTACACAATGCAATATCATCAGCAAAAAGCATCCACTAGTAGGATTAGTCTTTTATCCCATGACTCAACACATCCATATCCAGATCAAATACATAAAGAGCTAAAGATGATCCCTGGTGCAGACCTACTCTAAGTAGGATCTTGTCCGATTTCCCAAAATTGCTTTTAAACCCAATTTTTCACTTCCTCACATATATCTCGGGCAATCATCACATACTTCTCTGGTACTCCTTTCTCCTTCATGCATTTCCAGACCACTTGATGTGGCACTCTATCAGGCCTTCTCCAAATCAATAAACACCATATGCAAACCTTTAGTTTTATCTAGGCTACTCTGGGTTCAGTCTCAGTGCAAAAGACTATAAATTGTTCCTCTCCCTGGCATAAAACCAAACTGCTCCTCTCCTATGGTGACCTCTTGAGAAAAAGGATTATTTTTTAAATAATTATAGTATTAGTAATTTAATGCATCTCAAAAAGGAGAAATATTTTAACAAATGTGATCTATAAAAATGTATACACTTAAATGCTTAACTTTTTCACCTAATTCAGCACTAAATTTCACATTAACAATTTTTATGTAGTCGCCTGCTAAACGGAAATTTGACTTTACAGTATCTACACAAAATATAATATATGCAGTTGGCAACACAAAATAGAAGTATCATTTTATTGTTATTTTATTATTAAAATAATCACAATTATATCAATGACAATAATGATCAATTATTAGCTTTGGGGTAATTGTGCACCCATAGCAGTAGTGGGTACTAATTAAGCAGTTGGCTGGAATGAAAACCTCTTTTCACTGCGGCCGTTAAGAATCGGGAATTAGAAACTCCAGTTGTGAATAATAATTTAGGGTCACAACAGTTCTTTAAATGAGACAGCAAAATATTATACTTGCCAATTTTTAAGGATGTGATCAGGATGTATTAACATTTCACTGTACCTAATACAAATATCCCTGACAGGAGAACAAAGATAACACCCTTCAACAGAACAATTTTGACAAAAACAAGTTATTCTGCCCAGCAAGCCTTTAACTTCTTCAACATGAAATGAAGTCTATCTAGCTTTAAATACCTCCAAAGTACTGCTATCTACCATCATACCCGACAGTCTGGTAGATGATAGTGGGTAATATTTAACTCATTCAAATTGGCTATGACTCTGTAAAGAAGTTTTCAAACATTTGCGCAAAATCCACCCAGATTCAATGTAATAATTCTCATCTTAATTTTAAACAATTTGATCGTATATCCTCTTAATCTGTTTGCTTAGGCTGAAAGGTTCACATCCTTCAATTTTTGCTCACAGCTAAATGCTAAAATAGGTCATACCTTGCAACCCTAAAACTAGTCTTCTAGCCACTCCCCTCTGTACTTCCTAAAAGTCTGGCATGTCACTTGTAATATGGAGATCAAAACTGCACATAGTACTCTAGTTAATACCTTAAAAACACATTGAATACCTTCATATGACTTTTACTGCACATACAGGGCTACAAAAAACTATTTGTTTTAAATATGTTTAAAAAGGAAATAAAAGCTGCACTTTGGACAAAAACAAAACCACTAATGCCTACCTACACAAAATTCTACCAGCTTTAATCTGCGCCAAACAACACTTGCATTAGTCTTATTTATGGAAAAAGGTGGCAAGAATCTTTTAGGGCATTTAGAATGAGCTGAGGAAAACAAAATAAAAAAAAAAAAACACTCAACAGAAGTCAATGTCCTATGACTCAAATATGTGTTTCCCTATACTAGAAACTTTACCTCAATGTTAAAAATGAACTGCAAAGATAATTACAGTTTGCATTAGAACTCTACAACAAAACATCTATGAAGCAAATTATTGCCTGTAAAGAGACATAGTAAATGTTTATAAAATAATTCAATTGGTTATTACTTGAAAAAAAAAAGTAGATTTGGTGTTTCAAGCTAAGTATTTTCATGAACAAAATATACAGATTTAAAAGAAAAGACTAAACTGAATGAAACTTTGTTTGATTGTCAATTTAACCAAGAAAAAAGAAATTCTTACCAGCAATCAGAATTCATACGTCCCATACAATAGGCTGCCCCATCTTATATAGAAACACAAGACAGATTTACAAATTAAAATCTTTATAATCTATCCAGCCATGTGAGGTATTGAAATGACATCTGCCTTACTTGGAAAGATCTCGTTCAAAAACTCCACCTCTTCTTGGAAGTTCCTATGAGGGTATTCCTGATGGGCTGGCTTCATGAAGTTCTTGCGAGAATAGAAGAAGTTCTGAAGAAAAGATTTAAGTACAGTTTCAAAACAATAAGCATGCATGATTGAGAAGCATTTCACCACTGGAAAAAAATTTTGGTTGATCTAACCTCTGTAAACAAACAAAGCAAACTTGTACATTTCCATTTAATAATTAGCATGTTGGTTAACATATGCTGCACTGACAAGAAAAGAAAAAGTTCTTTTAGCGCCTTGCACCCTTAACTTAAAGGATAAACAAGTGTTACACATCTTGGAAAGTCTTTAACCGATTTCACATTTGCACCATATCTAACACTATATAAACAATTAGGCTTATTAATCCTTGTGTACAGAAAAATGGTTAACAGAAACTTGCACACTAAGATAAAGAAAGTAGTAAAAATAAACAGTGGCAAAATAAGCTGAACAATTTTAAAATGTTCTAAATTTTATTATACAATTATGTAAGATATGAAGGCAACAATTCAAAAACTCAGCCCTAAGCAATTTGCAGTTCCTGTTCATGATGTCTGTCGATTTTTACAGAAGCATTTATTTAACAATATTTTGGCAAAAATAGCATGCATTTTAAATTTGTGAGCAAAACCAAATGAGTTTTTCTTCTTTTTCCTCCCCAATGGATGTTTTCTTGTTGTTTGCTGTTGCACAGCATTGGTTACTATTGTCTTGTATTATATCAAGCTTTTTCATCTTCATTCTCCATGAACACATGAGATTACAGTTTTTCCATTTTCATCACTACAAATCACAATGGGTATGTAATGTATAAAAAAAATATTTAAGGATGGGGGATTCCTTTCTTATCCTAAAACACACTTCTGTATTTTTTTCTTCCCCACTGATGTACAGTAGATAATGCTATGACTTTGCACTCTTCCTCACTAATATGATTCTTTGAAATTAATGGTCTGATTTGCCTAAGAAAGCCAGATTATTTTCATTTTGAAATCTCTACCATGCTATGGAACAGAAATTCATACATTCACTAAAATACTTCCCACAAAGTGTTACTTTCAACAAGCAACAATTTATTGATGAGGTTTTATACTGATCAGTAATGTATGTGTACTGTGCCAGTCATTCCTGAAGACACTAACAGTCCTTCATTTTACTGAGATGTTTAGATATTACTGTTCAATCAATTATCAATAAATTATACCATATTACTATTCATTTCATAAATCTTTAAGGGGAATTTCAGTCTACAACATGGAGCTACAACACTGCCTTTTCCAGTCTTTAACAATAGCTTGGAAATATTAGCTGCAAAATTAGAATCACTACAGGGGTACCTAGCAACAGTGAAATAACAACTTTTGTAAGATTAGGTTCTTGCTTGTTTCCCTTGTGTTCTTTTTGTAACACACATAATTTACAGGTCACTTAATTGAAGCTGTTGTTAAATTATAAAGGGCATTTGTTACCAATAGAAACTGTCCTCTCAGTCAATAACTGCAACTTAGTGGAACTATTCAGTTTGACAATACTTCTATTTAGGCATTGTATTGAAAATAACTTATTTACAGAGTTGGCAGTTCTCCCCAAAGTCCTAAAAGCTTGACGTATATGGTCTCAATATTAAGTCAAATACATTAATTCACTGTCTGTTTCAGACTAAATAGATGAGGTTCTGGTAGATTAGGTTGTATTTACTCTGCTAAACTGATAATATTTCATCCTAACAAAACCTTACAAACGTTGAAAACTAAAACTCAATAAGTTCACCATGCAAATCATACAGAAAATGTAGTTCAGTTACCTCAATTGTGTCAAATCCACAGTAGCCCCGGGCAAGCTCTAACAAAGGAACCAGTGCTTGAAGCAAGAGGGTGGTACCACAGGTCTTCAAAATGAAACGTCTCTTGGAGACAAACATGCTACTCTCACTTAAAATTAAAAATAAAAATCACATTAGAATATATGTATATATATATAAAAAAAAATCACCACAACACATTAGAATAAAAAGTGCCCCTTATTCTGAAAATAAGTTTAGGATAAGCACAAATGACATTTTTTACTTTCATTCAATTTTCAAGGACCAAACTGCAGATAAGAGTTTCAATACACATCTTAATATTAAGAAATCAAGATCAGTGATATATTACAGGTCAATAAGAGACTAATTACCCAATTAACTAGACTAACGTTGCAATAGTAAAGTTCAACAGCAGAGGTTTTTAAGATAGCCACTTAAAAGACGGGCTACAGTTTGCATTTTGTAATAATCAGGCTAGAATTCAGGGGGTATGGATGATTGAACCATTAGGATTTAACCATAACAGAAGACATTATTGCAGTATTTTGGCAGAGCGCACATACAAAAACTAAAATGAAGTTCCACATTAGTCGAGCAAATTTTCTGCACATGTGGCGAAGTCTAAAAAGATAAAACCGGGATACATTTTTAAAGTGGAGACTGTTGAGGAGCAGGTAAAACTAAGTTTTAAATATATCAAATTAAATTCACCCTTAAATTCAGAAAGAGTAAATAAAGGAAACCCCACAAAATTAGAAGATAAAAAATATGCTGTATAGAAGAAAAAAGGGTATATAATACAAAGTTACAGTGTTAACCATAGGGCTTAACATTAACAGAGCAATGATTAAAATAGGTTTGATAGGTTGAAAAAGGTTTTCAAATGCAAAGAAGGTGAACATCACCTAGCAGTGATGAGACTGTCAACGAAGTACTGAGTGGTTTGGAAATTGTAGAAAGAGAAGTGCTGCTTGGATAAAAAAGGTCAAAGTCAAACAAGCTGCCAGGATGTAACATTTATATTTGAATGTTTAAAGAAGCTCCAGAGTAAACTCCTTGATTCTCTAAACTCCTGACAAGTAATTTTTTGGAAATTTTTGCACACTGGGAAAATTTCTAATGACTGGTAGCTTTATCGTCCTTATGATAAAAAGGGTGATTAGGCATATCTGAACAATAGGCTAGCATACCTAACAACCTAAATCCTTGTAGCACTCAGTGTGGTTCCTGTTAAAGTCACTCCCTCTACCGTTTTTATATTTGCTCATACTGAGGGTTTTGTTAAAGTGACCCAATCTGCAGTTCTTATATTTGCTCATATTTGGACCTGCGTCTATATTGCAAGTGCACAGAAATCGTTGCAGCACAGAGTTTCCAGAGGAAAAGGTTTTTTTCTGCATTCCTGAGGCTTTTGTTAAAGTGACCCCCATCCGCTGTTATTATATTTGCTCATATTTGGACCTACGTCCATATTGCAAAAAGTGTGCAGAAACCCTTGCAGCACATACTGTGTCCTGAGCAAAAGTTTTGTCACACTGAAATGCTGAGGGTTTTGTTAAAGTGGCCCATCTGCCATTCCTTTTTTTGTTCATATCTTGCCCTGCCGTAGTGCAAGTGTGCATTGATTATCCAACAGGCTTTCACTTTCCCACTCAAAATTCTTATTCATAGGTACTTTAAATTTTTTCCAAATGTTTTAATAATATGAGTTAAAAAAGTGTTCAGAAAACAACACGTCTCAGTTATTTCAGAAAAGAGACGCCACAAACTAATGAAGGCGCAGCGTCAACTGCTGATGTGGCAATTTCAGACAAGGACATTGCAGAAGCTGGTCCATTGGGGAAATCTCTTCAGCACACACTCTGCCAATTGATAAATCTAAGCACCGCTTATCTGGCATAAACAAACTGGTTTAAACATTTTGATTGGCTAATGGTCAAAGAACGTGGTATGTGGTGCTCATTGTGCATGAAATATTCAAACACCCCCCAAGGAAGGAGTTAAATTGAGTAAATGTGCCATACACAAGAATTCAAAAAGAAAGCTTGCTGGACCATGAAAAAAGTAAAACGCACATTGAGTCTTCTGCTGACCTTTTAGGAAAGCGTGTACTAGAGCACACTGGAATCGGTCAAATTGAAAGATCTGTATCTGTGTTAAATAACTTAGAGAGATGCCTTTGTGGGAGCTTTAAGATCCATGTATTGGTTGGCAAAAAATGAGTAGCCACATACGTTGTTTGAAAAGCTGTTGGAACACTGTAAAAAAAACAGGTTGTTCCTTTTTACAACATCTCAATATTGGTAAAAATGCACATTACACCTCTGAAAGAATAATACAAGAGCTGCTGGATGTCTTAGCATCAGAAATAAAGTCTAACATACTGAAAAATATACACGCTGAAAATTTCAGTATTCTGTGTGATGAAACTACAGACATCTCAGTTATAAAACAATTATTTACATTAAATATGTTTGCCAGGTCACTAAAGAGGTCAGAATTAGTTTTGTATCAACCTGAAATATGACTGATGGCAAAGCGGAGACTATAACCAACACACTGAGTGAGACAATGGACACTCTAGGATTGAAAACTGCCAATCTAGTTGGATTAGGGTGAGATGGAATGGCTGTTATGATTGGGAAACAGAAATGTGTGGAAAAACTGCTTAAAGATAAAATATTTGGACTCTTGGTCAACTGCCACTGTGTAAACCACCGAATGGCCCTTGCAAGTTCCCATGCAGCAGCTGCTGTACCTTATTTAACAAAACTGAACGACATCTTAAGGCAGCTGTTCCATTTCTTCCAAAATTCTTCAGTTAGGATGGCAGGTTTTTAACAGAAATCCAAAATACTCTGAACATTCCCCAGATTGAGCTGAAAATGGCCAGTGACACTAGATGGCTGTTTGATGACTTTGCAGTAGAGACACTACGACAGTGTATGATGAGTGCCATAGCTGTGCTGGAAAGAGAGGCCACTGAATGAAATGACATCACAGCTGAAGGATTAAGCAGATGTATTAAAACATACAATTTTGTTTCATCTCTGATGATGCTTTCAGACATATTACCTTTGTTGTCCAAACTATCTAAGGCTAGGCAAAGGCAAGATGTCAATCTTACTGAAATTGAGCCAATTTTGCTCCCCACAAAATTGTCTATCATGAAGTTGAAAGACACTCCTGGGAGATATTTTCAAAGCCTTCATCATTGTTTGGCAGAGGAATGGTCAGATCTCTGCATTCTTTATACACAGAGTGATGTAATGTCATTCAAAACTGCAATATATGATAAATACCTAGAGACAGTTGTCAAGCCAATTATTTCCAGCTTTTCAAAAGTTTTCAATGCAGAAACTCACGATTCAAGTGAGTCTGCTGAAATTATTTTCGATCATTACTCCAAAGTGGTAGTCCTCCAATTTTAAAATTTGAAAGTAGCAGGCAAGAATGGACAGTTGTGTTTAAAAATGATCTGAAGTCAATCATACAAAGACTTCAGTCCAAAACAGATTTTACTAAAAATGACAACAACATCAGAGCTCACAGTCGTTTCCAAATTTAGCCAAACTAGTTCATATTGGGCCAGTGAGCACAGCTGAATGTGAAAGGGGGTTTTCTGCACTTAAAAGGATCAAGTTGGCTTTGAAGAATATTTTTAAAATTTTCTTCATTAGGTTTCCCATACTTTTTTCATTGCTTTCACTTTTCCTGACAGCAACAATACTTGTGCCTCTTGGTTTGTCATTACAATTGTTATTTAAAATTTGTTAGGGTTGCCGGATCCTGAATTTGATACTTCTTAAATTTAATAAAAATATTCTGGCATAAGTGTCAAACCTTAAAAAAAAAAAAAGAAGTCCTATTGAGCATTGGAAAATAATAATTAACAAAAATAGTGCACATTTAATTTTCCCCACCACAAATTTCCCCTTCTCACCATCCAGCTGGAAAAAATTTCTGGGGAGAACACTGCATACTATGTCTGCATTAAGGGATGTGCCAGTGAGGTAGTAGGAATCAAGCTCTCCGTGTCATCTGCTCTATAGCTGCTTGGACATGGATAACACCTGCACTGTGATGCTTCAGGTCAGTTATGCCCCCATGGGTGACTGAAAATGCTCCATGGCAAGTGTATTTGTCAACAGGGACAGGACTGACCCAACTATCATTTAATTTCGTATTCATACCTGTGCCTCGACAACCTCAATTTCATATTCATACCTATACCTCGACAGCCTCTTATGTTTCAAGGGCAATAATGCCAAGGATGAAACGGACATGCAATCTCACGCAGCATGCAGGGATTGTCCTGCAACATTAGTAAAGCACAAAACTCATTCAATCTGCTTGTTAAACTGGTTTGATTTTAATTGTTCTCATGTTACTCTGTGCACTTTGAAGAGGTAGTGTATATCTGAAACGTCATGTCTGTTACTGATCCAATATAATACACAATTCCAATTCAATCTCATATTACAAGGGACACATTCTGTTACAAACTGTTTTTTAACAAAATCCTTATTAATGAATTTTTTTTTTAGTTCTGGCCAATTTTCTATATAACTAAATATATATGTTGAGAAACTAATAATAGCAAATTTTATTTTATCTACAAAACTCATTACAATGAAGTAATTCTTCATAAAAAAGCAGCAAAGCACATGTATTTTTCTGCACTTGACACAAACCACAATTCAGGTGCTCTTCTGAACAGCCAGATTACATGTTTTATGTCACTTGGTTTACTCAAATAGTCATCAAAATCTTGATGTGGATTGGAGCTCGAGAAGGGTTACTGCAGACCAGAGGCACTGTGAGTGTATCTAGGGGGCGGGATAACTGTCAATCAAATTTGACTTTAGCTGGATTTACAGAGCTGTGACCCTTATTACTTATTTCCGGGTTTCTTGAAGTATGGTTTGATTTCACAAAACACACTGATCGGACCGAGGACTGATTTTTGGTTTGCCATTCAGCAAAATTGCTGACTCTGGAAATTTCTCTAGTGTTTATACTACTCAACAAGTTTTCAACTTTTACAAAAATTGGTCAAGGTTTTACCCTATGAACACCTGCTCACCATGCCTTGAATTCCAGAATTCACACTAAAACCCTGCGTGCAGACAAAACGGCCGACTGTGAGAGGCAGCATATTGTTGAGAGTCAGATTCAGCTCGCTAAATTGAATGCATCTGCTATATATATATATATTTTTTTTTTAAAATGATACTAGAAATAACATAGTACACCCCCCCAAAGTTAATCCATTGGACTCTCAGCATTCCCTTTTAAGCAGGTTATACTCTTTCACTGGGATAGATCTTCCCAAACTATGTTGAACAATTTCAAAACTGAAACCCTCCACCTGCACCCTGTTAGTTGTGGTGACTGTACTTCGGAAACCTAAGATGTTGTACACAGAGCACCACAAGGATCTATTCTGTGTCCACTACATTACTTTTTCCAATGTACATGCTTTCATTAGGTCAGATCATCTCAAAGCACAAGGTGAGCTACCACAGCTATGCAGATGACACAGTATTTATCTATAGCACCTGATGACCGTGATTGTCTGTTTCTGTGTCTTAGCAGTTATTTCTGACTGGAAATACTTTCTCAAACTAAAGAAGGATAAAACACTTAAATGAATGGCAAGCATGGATATATAGTGAAGATTTTAGAAACAAACTTGATGCCTTAGGCTTAAAACCCAAACTAGAAGTTAACAATTTAGGGGTTAACTATCGACTTAGACCTAAACTTTAAATTGCATATTAACCAGGTTACTAGGTGTGCATGTTTTCACTTAATATAAAAAAGTTACACCTCTTGTAACTTTTCAAGAAAAATTAATTCATCCTTTTACTTTTTGCCACTATATTACTGTAATGGATTCCTGACAGGACTATGCAAGACAATCGGTTGCAATTAGTGCAGAATGCAGCAGATAGACTAAGAACTAAGAAAATTAAACCTGAGCACATCACTAGTTTTAAGCACTGTTACATTGGTTACTTGTGTCGTTCAGAACTGAATTTAAAATAGTACTAATGGTTTCCAATGCTTTAAATAATCTTGCTCTGTCCTATATTTTGGAATGATATTCCCCTGCACTCCAAGTGTGAACCTTAGATCTTTGAATGGAGGTCTGCTTATAATTCCAAGAGCCAAACTTAAATGTTGTGAGGTGGCCTTGTGCTGTTATGCATCCAAAATCTAGAATAATTTACTGACAGAAATTTGCCAGGCTAGTACTGTGGATCATTTCAAAAAACTGCTAAAAGGGTTTTTTTTTGTAGCTACATTTTAATTAGTATTCCTGACAAGACTACAAGTGCACAGAATTACATATTCTTCAGGGATCTGCAATCTGTGCTAATCTCTGCCACTAAGGAAGAACCTTAAAAGATAGCAGAGAATAGCAATCTACACCAGCACCACCACCTGATGAATACATCTTTCAGCCCTTTGTGTTGATGGATTGAAGGTGGATGTCCTAGCTGTCCACCAGACCAACATCATCAAATACTATCTTGTGAAGCCTGAAAATAAAGGGGACTGATTTAAGAACATTTAAGTTAGGTAGAATGCTCAGTAGGGGCTGGCCGGTCTTTTTGGCCTTGGAACCCCAACAGATTGTTTTTTTTTGTTTATTCTGTCCCTCCAGCAATTGATCTTACATTATTCTTTGTTACTTATTTTTTAATATTGTTGCCTAATCTTATTTTTCATTTCATGTAACTTTTTGTCATCCTGTAAAGCACATTGAGCTACACTGTTCGTATGAAAATGTGATATATAAATAAATGATGTTGTTGCAAAGTGTAGGTACTTGACTGGCCTATCTGCAGTTCAGACCTGTCTTCTATTTAAAAACATGTGGTGCATTATAAAGTACAGATGTCACAAGAACCAAAACTGCGGTACCAAGTCGATTAATGCCAAAAATGTAACGCCACTAGTATTTTTTTTTTAAAACAACAAATGATTGCGTACTACACTGTGACAGCAAGTATACATGTTGCTTCAAAAGGCAAAAAAAGTGATAAAAGTGTGAGTAAAAATTACATGTGAAAATTAGCCCCACATTAAAAACATCTTGAAAATAACAAAAACTAAGAAATCAACGGGTGTGGGTCTGCATGTGTCAATGCTCACTCCAGTGCTGATTCAGGTACTTGGATGATCATGAATTCATGTGCATATGCAAGCAGATCAGGCAAGTGCCTCACTCCTTGGAATAGGCAGTGGACTGCATCTGAATCCCAAATGTGCAATATATAAAGAAGCCTGCATGGCAGAGAAAAAGAAAAACATCAAGACGATCTAAGAAAGATAATCAAAAAGACAGTCAGGTCATACCAAAGAGAAAATGGAGGTTAAGAAAGAAGTGAGAGACAGGATGACGAAGAGACTGTGATGTTAAAGAGAGGAGGCAAGTGGTCGGAAGTATGTCCCAAGGAAGCGAGCAGTAGGCTTGTACTTGAATGTAGGGTTGAAGAAAGGATGCTCCAATTGAGCACAAAGAGGAGCAGGTACAGCCCCATTTTGCAAAGTTCCCCTTTAGAATGTAACGGACTAGCTGAGGGGAATGTGAGTGGGGCACAGGGCAGAGTCCTATGGATGCCAGCAGACTGGATTGTTGGATGACAGCACCTGTTGATGGGCACCTCCTCATGCTGCAAGGTCCTGATGGGATAAGATGAGAAGCAGCCAGATTTTAGAGAAGGTGGGGGCTTGTGTTTACTTTAGATGGACGGACAGATTCCAGTTGTGATTACAACCTTGTTTTTACTAGATTTATTTACTTGGATTTTAACCTTTTTGATGGATTATTACAGTATCTATTGAAAATTACTGAACTTTTAAACACCTTTTGATTGATTGTATGAAGAGTACCAGGCACTTTTGCACCCGTTCCTTGTTGACTGAGTATGTCCTCTGGGTTCTAGAGGATCCCGGAAGCAACTAGGAAGCATGGAGCTTCCACAGTCCCAATAAAGGAAAGGAGGTTCTGCATTCATTCTCTGATCCAAGCATTTGCAGTCATGTCATCCAAGCATTTGCAGGCATCAGAAATTACATGTATCTAGGACTGTTGGAGGAAACCACCCACCTTATGTACTAATAACAGCGGAGGCAAGTAAAAATCAAGGCAAGTTTCACATGAGAAACAAACAGGAAAAGTGGTTGTTTGACTTGTGCACACCAGCGATGAAATGAGCGACTCCATTGGTTAATACCAAAATAAAATTTGTTAATAGTGTTTCATTGCTTTGAAGTACAAAGCACACCTCTCTAGTAATATGACATATATGGTAACAGAATTGCAGAGACAATTCTTTTTCATTTTAAGCAGTAGTGTATCAGTTGAAAATGTCAGAATAAAGTTAGTGTGCACACGGTAAGATGCACAAGGTACTCCAAGAGGATATTCTTAATAAATCCTATACTGAATTCTTGATTGTAACTTCCCCTCAATTTGTTGTCACATCAGAAGAATCCTGATTGTCCATCACAAATTAAACTCCAATCTTGCATCATAATTTGATATTTATAAATGCCAATACCAGTTTACTTAAATGACAGCTGGACAACTACTTGATTGATATATAACCAATAGTATGTATGTATCTTATGTTCTATTACAGAAAAGGCACCACATTATCCTTTTTTAATTTAAAAAGTGGAGTATGAGGTATTATTGTAATATTTCACTAGTATTGTTATCAAGCCCTAATAATCAAAGAATGTTATTTAAAGAAAAGGTGATGCAACACAGAGGTAAACACTTTTGTCCCAGATTTTGAACAACATATCGCAGGCATCACATTTAGAATGAGCTTTTATTTAAACATTACATATCTTGTCTTTGTCAATTTCAATTTAATGTAGGTAAAAGAGCATTTACAAATAAGTGATTTGTTTTTTTTTTTTTTGCATTTTACAACCTGTCCAACATTTTTGTAAATTGGATTGTATTTGTGATTATCCATGTATTATATATACCCACAGAATAATTTAACTGAATTATTACCCATGTATTATATACCCACAGAATAATTTAACTGAATTTTTTAAATAAAAATCCTGAGCAACCTTACAACCTGTTAAACATTTAAATACCACCATATATAATACCCAGTGATACAAATTAGAAAAACAGAGTTGGTTTACCAGGTTAAATACACACCTGAGTATATAAGCTTCCTGCTTGTCAGTCTTTGTCACACTTATGATCAAACAATGCACATTCTCCAACAGTTTGTCCCACTCAAACCTAAGAGAAAAGAACAAATGTATTTTATTAAATGGGATTCACATTAACCATATCTGTAGCGAAAACAATTCTGTATTTTACATCAAATTAACAAGGTATAAGCAAGGTGTCTCGTGCCAAAGTCATTAGTGTATGATGCAGTAAACAACTTCCATCAAAAGCAATAAATGAGGTTTTTATATCACCAAAGCTACCATCCTTTCAAATAAATCATACATTTCCATGTTGTCTGCTCTATTTCTTTATTTAAAATATGCAATTTACATGTGTAAACCCCCAAGGCAAACACTGAATCTGCTTTTAACAAATACCCCAACTATGTTGAGCCACACACAGAGTGACAGGCTCATTACCATTGGATAGCTGAGGTGCCGAGCATTCTGATGATGTATAGTTGTCTATGACTGGTCATTTGTAATACATGTTATAGCTGTGCATAAATGTCAACAAATGTAATGCCCATCTAACAGCTCATCCTTACACATTGTTGTGCATTGTTACACACAAAGCTTGAGTGAAACTCTGAGAAAAATTTTGACTTTATTCTGTATGACACGTTTGATGAAGTACGAAACTAAGCTTACGTACAGCTTAGCATAACTTTGGTTTGCAGCATGCACTTTTACAGTTCAGTCAGCTGCATGTTCTTCCTATTTGTTTCCTTAACAGTGCCCTTGGAATTTCTGAGTACAGAAAATGTTTCTTATCGTACTAATGAGTAATTGTCATGCTGTACTTTCAGGATCCCAATCCCGATCAAATGTCACTGTGTCACACTGCTTGCATTGCTAAGTCACAAGCATATGGGAGGCGTCGAGATATATATATATATATATATATATATATATATATATATATATATATATATATATATATATATAGATATAGAGACTCAAAGGCGTTGGAGAGAAGAAAAAAGAAAAAGAATAATCTAGGTGCAAATTCAGAAAATAATGAAAGTAATTATCAGCCCGGAACAAGTGGAATTGGAAAAAAAAAAAGACGTTCACAAACGTTGGCGCTATACACATGCAGAGCAGGTTAGAGATTATGAAAGCAGTGGAATTCGAAAAGCTCAAAAAAATAAAAATGGAAGTAGGAAAATTAGAAAATATAAAAAAAGAAAGTAAAGATCGCTGTAGCGCAAACAGAAATTATTACTCAAAAAAGGGAAAATAATCACCATGGACCAGGTGTCACTGAAAAAAAAGCAGGACAAAGCGAGGTCAGAAATAAGACAGTAGAAAAAAAAAAGTAAAATGTCATAAAGAGGCTAAAGAACAAGGGGGGCAAACACATGCAGAGCAGGTTAGAGATAATGAAAACTGGAATTGAAAAGACTCAAAAAAACAACAAAAAAATAAATAAATAAATAAACCGCAGGCATGAAACACATGCAGAGCAAGATAGAGTATGAAAGCAGAAAAAAACGAAAGTGTCAAAAAAAAAAAAAGTTAAGATCGCATTAGCGCAAAAAAAGATAAAATTATTACTCGGAGAAATAACGAAAAGGTGAACAGAGATCGAATATATGGACATAGGTGATATGTTAGAAGTATGTAAATATTGCAAGGCTTTAAAGTTTAAGCCAGAGGATTTCAAAAACAGGGTTTACCGCACATGCATTTATTGGTTACTTTGCAAAAAAAAAAAAGATTAACTGCTGATGATGTACATCGTTTTGTCTGTGCTGAAATTCTAAACAGAGAAACCTATCCTGAAATATGGTACAAAGTCATTAAACACATGTCTCACTGACCTCATTTAAAAGATTCAGCATATTGGGACTTGAAAGATTCCAAATATTGTTTTTACAGAAGTTCTGAAATAAAAGTGAAACTAATGAAATAGGAACAACTTTTCAATTTCCAAAATCCTCTTTCTAGAGATGTTGTTGGACAATCTCTTAAAATATCCTAATGAAGAAATATTACCTGTATCAAGCAAAACATTTTCCAAACCATTACTTTCTAACCTTGAAGATATACAGTATAGCATTACAACATACATGAAGAAAAAGATGTAAATAATGCTATTGATACTTACTTAGAATTTAATTTATTTTTAAAAATGTTCTCCTACCTTTGTAAAATTAAAAAAAAAACAAAAACAAAACACTCTTGTTGCCTGTTTTCCCTTGGTGCTTGTTTTGCTTAATGGTTAACCCAGGGCTACTTTGTTATTATTAAAGACTAAAAAATGTATCTGCATGCATACTTTAAAAGTAGATTATTTTCTGTTGGCAGCACAGTATTATTGTCATCGGTTTGAAGTACTTTATTTCCTAATTTTTCAAGTCTCTGTGGATTATTTTTAATTACTCAGTTGTTTAACATTTGTAAAATGCACAAGTAAGCATTCTGCAGAAAGAATGTTAATACAATCTCACAATCTCAACTGACCCCCTCAAAAATCAATAGTTTTAAGGGCTGAGAAAAACATCAATACTCAAGATTTAATACAAGAATATTCTTGGTGTGAAAATGGACGTTACGTTTTAAAGCTTTATTCCCCCTATGTTTGGACTGGTGTACTCAAGAATCCATTTTATGTTACAGTCGTATTTATTTATTTTTTGGGGAAAAAGCTTCACTTGAGAACAAGTGGCAAATTAATTTATACCATGATTATGAAAAATAACTGACCCATCATTCTTATCCGTTAATTAGAAAAGACTGGTTTAAAACCCAAGTCAAACCAACATCTTTCTTTTTGATCATTGGGTTTAATGACTTGTTGATTTATGGTTTTGTTGATCTGTTTTTAACACCACTGCATGAAATATAGGAAGGGAGACTTGTCTATTACCGTGTTTTATAACCGAAAATAAGGCCGGGTCTTATATTATTTTTTTCTCCAAAAGATGCACTAGGCCTTATTTTCAGGAGATATCTTATATTCATTCATGTACAACAAAATACATTTATTCAAATAGTCATGTCATCTTCTTCTGGAATTTCATCATAACTCTCCATATTCAAACCCTGAATTCCAGCCTGAATTTCTTGCTACTCAGGTCGCTTTACAGAACAATTTGTGCACTTCAATGTTTGATGAATGGCTCGATGTGGTGAAGCAAAATGCTGGCATACAAATGTATTCATGTTGCCTTTATATTCAAGTGTTCCATATTCCCCAAAGTAATGACACAATACATTTTAAAAGTCTCACATACCATCTTCTGTGCTTTTTTTTTTGTACTTACAATAGCATCAGAATGTACGGCGGTGTATTTGAGCCACAGAGAAAAAAATAAGTACATAATGAAAAGGTCTATTTTGTGATTAAAGTGGAAATTTCAGCTTTAAACTTGAAATGTCCACTTTAATCTCGTACTTTACTTTATCATTAAAGCAGACTGTCGTAAACATCATCTCAGTTGTTAATCGCAACATACTTCTGGGGTTTCCCCCTGACCAGAGAGCAGCGGCAAGCAGCAATAGATCGCCACACAGAACACATTACATTTATAATACTCCAATCTCTCCGAACAGTTAGAATTCTTAGATTTATACATGACACCACTTTCATCATGAAATTTATTAAAATATGTATGTCATATTTACAGATAAATCATTAAATTTGTTTAAATAATGAATACTGTTCATTACCGCAATATATCTGAAAAGGATGTTTATTGATTAAATCCATCAATCCAGGGATGTGTCCATTCCAGCAAGCATTGGGCACCAGTGAGAAACTGTCCCTTGACAAGGCCTCAGCTCATCGAAAGGTGAATACAAGCACACACATACACTAGCGTCATTTTAGCGGCACCAAATCCTCAAATCTGCATATCTTTGGAAGGAAACCGGAGCACAGTGTGGAATACAAGCAGGAAATACCAGCAACATAACTCCCTGCGAGACAGCAGTGCTATTGCTCCACCACCGTGACACCCCCATGTGTGTAATTATTCCCCCATGTGTGTAATTAACAGTATTCATTGTTTAAACGAAAATTATATGTAAAATGTAACATACACATTTTAATGCATTTCATCATGAAAGTGATATCAAGTATAAATCTAAAGATTCTAAATGTGCAGAGTGTTGGAATATCATACATTTAATTTGTTCTGTGTGGCGATCTATTGCTGCTTTCTGCTGCTGTCAGGTCCAAGAAGCTCGTAGCGATTAAAAACTGGGATGATGTTTACGACGGTCTGCTTTAATGATAAAGTAAACTACGAGGTTAAAGTGGATATTTCGAGATTAAAGCCTGCATGTTAATGGGGGTACGGTTGGAATGATAAAGGAAATGGGTACCTGAACAATGTAAAGTAAGTCTAAAATACCTACTACACAATAACTATAATCGTAATAAACAAACAATAAAACAGCGGAGAAGCCGTGGATTAAATGAAAATGCTGTAGTTATCAGCAGGGAGACGTGAATCCCATAGCGAAGCAAGGAATGGAATGTAGAGACCAGAGCGACGGACGGCCTTATATAGGCAGGCAGCCAACAACGTGGGAAGCGTTGGGATGGGGGACCCAACGCCGCCTCACACGGTGACCGAGCTGCAGGCTATGGATGTACAGGGTGGCCCATGAAAAAGTGGCCTGCCTTAACCAAGATGGCTGCATTATGTGGTGAAGAGAAAAACGATCAAATGTGGTATTCACATTTACAGAAGATGCTGAAAGTGATCTCCTTATGTGTCAATACATCTGTGTCCCCGTTTCAGCATGTTCATGCACACTCTTTGCAATGTCATGGGATCTATTGGAGGCAGGCCACTTTTTCGTGGGCCACCCTATATATGTACGTAAGTAGGATTCAGTTAGTGTTGGGGACCCGCGTACCAAATTTCTTGAAAATGGGCCCATAAGTAACAAAGACCATTGAAAAGTTCAATATGGTGGCTGACAGTGGCATCATACCACTGAAATAAGTATGTACATTGGTTTCGGTTAGCGCAGGGAAGCCACCTACCAAATTTTGTGAATATGGGGCCATAAATAAGAAAGTTCAACATGGCGGACATTGTTGACCGTTATGACCGTTACGCGTAGAATTTCGAAATGAAAACTGCTTAACTTAAAGTAAGCTGTGAGGAATGAGCCTGCCAAAGTTCAGCCTTCTACCTACACGGGAAGTTGGAGAATTAGTGATGTTGTAAAGTTCAATATGGCGGCCAACAGTGGCGTCATACCACCGAAATAAGTACGTACATCGGTTTTGGTTAGCGCAGGGAAGCCGCCTACCAAATTTCGTGAAGATGGGGCCATAAATAAGAAAGTTCAACATGGCGGACGTTGTCGACCGTTATGACCGTTACGTGTAGAATTTTGAAATGAAACCTGCTTAACTTTTGTAAGTAAGCTGTAAGGAATACGCCTGCCAAATTTCAGCTTTCTACCTACATGGGAAGTTGGAGAATTAGTGATGATTCAGTGAGTGAGTGAGTCAGTCAGTGAGGGCTTTGCCTTTTAAATAAAACAAAAAAGACGACACAAAAGATGGTGAGACTTTTAAAATGTATCGTGTCATTACGTTCGGTAACTATCTACATGTGACAGAAAGCCTCTATGCCGATCCTATGGAATGGATGCTTCGATGTGGTGAAGCAAAATGCCGACATACAGATGCATTTGTGGTGCTTTTATATTCAAGCGTCGCATATTCCCAATCGTGATGACACGATACATTTTAAAAGTCTCACATACCATCTTTTGTGCCGTTTTTTTTTGCAACTTCACAGCGGCAACATAATGTATAGCGCTGTATTTGAGCCACTGACAAAAAAATAAAAGACACGGTGAAAACGTTTTATTTGTGATTAAAGTGGAAATTTTGGCTTTAATCTCGAAATGTCCACTTTAACCTCATAGTTTACTTTATTATTAAAACAGACCATCGTAAATGTCATACCAGTTTTAATCGCTACGAGCTTCTTGGACCTGACAGCAGGTAAAGTAAAAAAATAAAAAATAGACGGCACAAAAGATGGTATGTGAGACTTTTAAAATGTATCGTGTCATTACGATCGAATATGCAACGCTTGAATATAAAAGCACCACGAATGCATCTGTATGTCAGCATTTTGCTTCACCACTTTGAACCATTCATCAAACAGCAAAGCGCACACATCGATCCCCGAAGGATCTCCATAGAGGCTTGCTGTTACATGTAGATAGTAAACAGAGACTCTGACGTCACGTTCCGACTTTTAGCACACTCGCCCCGACTTTTGCTGGTACTGCAACTCGCGCACGTGTCGCGTTAATTTCTGAGGACCTGCTCAGAGGACGCGTGAAATGAACGCTGGGAACGCGTGACAGCCATGATGCGGGCACGTACGCGCGTTCTGAGTGTGAAGTATAAATCGGCCCTTACTGTTTGAGGTAACAGCATTAACTGATGAGCCATTATCCCTCCCAGTTCATATTTATATATCAGACTGTGTATGGACCACTTTAATTGACCACAGTCTAATTGACTGTAGGACTTAATTGAAAATTGTTTAGAATCATCCAATTACATCTATAGCCACCCAACATATGGGATCATTTGCTTATTTATACATCATAATACCAGCAACATAAATATTTAGCCAGTGGTAAGCAAACACTTGCCTTACACCAGCATTTTAGCATTTATTAAATAAATTAAGACATTCCCCCAAGCTCCTTGCTCAGGTTGGCTCATTTACACTATAAAATCACTCTTGTCAGAGAGAAAAGTGGTTCAGCCTGTTGCATTAAGCAACATGTTGAATTTACATACATGTATTTGTTTGCTATTACAACTATGAAAAAATATTGTTAAGAGTTCCAAAATGAGCATTGGAGAATATAAATGTCAAAACTTGGTAATCCATAAAAGGATTATTATAGAAATGTACTGCCAACTATTACACATTATGTTCAAACTTATTCCTGGAAAATTGCATCCCTTGATAACAAAATGCATGGAATTTAACAATAAGCATAAAACAATTTTTACCAACAATTATAAACTGAGAACATACTCTCCTGAATTTTACGTACCATGTACACACGCACGGATACAGTTTTCATTCAACAAGCTTTGCTGACAAGATCAGTTCTGCATGTCAAAAAAAACTTATCTAAGAATGTCTTGCAGAATGCTCACCTTATATGAACTGAATATTATTACACCTACAGGAATATATTTTACTTTATTAACTGGTTAAAATACATTTAGAAAGCCTTATTTATTATATAGATATAGAATCATTTATATTTTATGAACTAAATATCAATTAAATGTCAATGCCTAAAAAATATTGACACAAATTGAGATTACTTGGGATTCAGTTTCCAATAACTGAATTCAACCACACATTCCCTGTGTCTGTTTAACAGTTCTATGCATTAGTTTGGGGTATTCTGTCTAGTGTCTACTATTCTGTAAAGTATCTTGTATTTATTAGTCACTTCATATCATGCTCAGCATTTAATAAATGACACTGCAGTCTTCACACCTAACAATTAAACACCAGTCCTGATTACCCTAATTCTGTATGTGGGAGGGATTAAACTTGCATTTTCAAATTTTAAGAAGCTCTTTATATTTCAATAAAATATAATAATGTGAAAAAGAAAGTACACCTCTTTCAATTCTAAGGTTTTACGTATCAGGACATAAAACATATGGTCCTTAGCAAGTCTTAAAATGAGGTAATTAACAACCTCAGTTGAACAACACCAAATGACAAATTACACAGTGTCATTATTTAATAAAAACTAACCCAAAAATGCAGCAGCAATATGTGAAAAATTAAGTGCACCATTGCTGCTTCAATAGGAATTAAGAGAGCAAGTTGCAGCTAGGTGCTGCTAATCAAATGCACTTCATTAATCGATCATCAGCAAGTGTGACCACCTATCTAAATGCGGAAGTTTTGGCATTTTGGTTTGTATCATTTAGATGTGTATTAACACAATGCCAAGGATCAAAAACATCAGCAATGATCTTAGAGAAGCAACTGTTGCTTCCAATCTATCTGGGGAGCATTATAAGACCATATCCAACCAATTTGAAGTTTACAATTCTACAGTGAGGCTGAATTCGCAAGTGGAAAACATTCAAGACAGTTGCCATTCTTCCCAGGAGTGGACATCCCAGCAAATTCACCTCAAGGTCAGATCATGGAATGCTCAGAGTAATTGCAAAAAAAGCCAAGAGCCATGTCTCAGACTCTAAAGACATTAGTTAGCAGGTTAAATGTTAAAGACAGTACAATTGGAAAAAGACTGAACAAGTATGGCTTGTTTGGAAGGGTGTCCAGGAGAAAGCCTCTTCTCTCAAAAAAGAACATGGCAGCAAAATGTCCTTTGGACAGATGAGACCAAAGTGGAGATGCTTGGCCATATAATGCACAGTACCATGTTTGGAGAAAACCAAACACAGCATGTTAGCGCATACCACCTCATACTGTCAAGAAAAGTTGTGGAGGGATGATAATTTGTACTTGTTTTGCAACCATAGGGCCTAGGCAACTTGCAGCCATTGAGTCCACCATGAATTTCTCTGTATTCCAGAGTCAAATGTGACTATATATAATGTCAAATCTGTCCTTCAGCTAAGGTTTGACCAAAACTGGGTACTGCAACATGACAATGAGCCCAAGCACACCAGCAAATTTACAACAGAATGGCTAAGCAAGAATCAAGGAGTTGCAATGGCCAGTCAAAGTCCAGACCTCAACCCTATTGAAATGCTGCAACAGGATCTCAAGAGAGCTCTTAATAAACTAATGCCTGCAAACCTAAATGAACTGAAACAACATTGTAAAGAAACATGGGCCAAAACTCCTCAACAGCGATTTGAGAGACTGATGAAGTCATACAGAGAACGATTACTTTCAAGTCATTGCCACTAAAGCTTTTCAATCATGGGGTGCACTTAAGTTTTCTACACATGGGTACTCCATTTTAACTTGATTTTTGTTAAATAATGACAAGGAGGAATCTGTTGTGTGTTGTTCAACACCTGAGGTTAGATTAATACTTTATTTGTTATATCCTGATAGGTAAAATACAACTGTAAGAGGGCATTTTTCTTTCGGCTGTTCCCGTTAGGTGTTGCCACAGCGGATCGTTTTCTTCTTCCATATCTTTCTGTCCTGTGCATCTTGTTCTACCACACCCATCACCTGCATGTCCTCTCTCACCACATCCATAAACCTTTGCTTATTCCTTCCTCTTTTCCTTTTCACTGACAGCTCTATCCTTAGCATCCTTCTCCTAATATATCCAGCATCTCTCCTCTGCACATGTCCAAACCAACGCAATCTCGCCTCTCTGACTTTGTCTCCCAACCGTCCAACTTGAGCTGACTCTCTAATGTACTAATTTGTAATCCTATCCATCCTCGTCACACCCAGTGCAAATCTTAGCATCTTTAACTCTGCTACCTCTAGCTCTGTCTCCTACTTTTTGGTCAGTGCCACCGTCTCCAACCCATATAACATAGCTGGTCTTACTACCGTCCTGTAGACCTTCCCTTTCACTCTTGCTGATAACCGTCTGTCACAAATTACTCCTGACACTCTTCTCCACCCATTCCACCCTGCCTGCACTCTCTGTTTCACCTCTCTTCCACAATCCCCATTACTCTGTACTGTTGATCCAAAGTATTTAAACTCATCCACCTTCGCCAACTCTACTCCCTGCTTCCTCACCATTCCACTGACCTCCCTTTCATTTACATACATGTATTGTTTTGTTCCTACTGACCTTCATTGTTCTCCTCTCTAGAGCATATCTCCACCTCTCCAGGGTCTCCTCAACCTGCTCCCTACTATCGTTACAGGTTACAATGTCATCAGCAAACATAGTCCATGGAGACTCCTGTCTAATCTCGTCTGTTAACCTGTCCATCACCATTGCAAATAAGAAAGGGCTCAGAGCTGATCCCTGATGTAATCCCACCTCCACGTTGAATGCATTCGCTGCTCCTACCACAGTCCTCTTTACTGTCACACTTCCCTTGTACATATCCTTTAAAACTTTTACATACTCTTAACTCCTTCTGACCTTCTCCCTCAACATCCTCAGAGCAAACATTGCATCTGTGGTGCTCTTTCTTGGCATTAAACCATACTGCTGCTCACTAATTATCACCTCACTTCCACTACTCTTTCCCATAACTTCATGTTGTGGCTCATCAATTTTATTCTCCTGTAATTACTGCAGTCCTGCACATCCCCCTTATTCTTAAATATCGGCACCAGTACACTTCTCCCCTCCTCAGGCATCCTCTCACTTTCCAAGATTCCATTAAACAATCTGGTTAAAAACTCCACCGCCATCTCTCCTAAACACCTTCATGCTTCCAGGGGTATGTCAACTGGACCAACGGCCTTTCCATTTTTCATCCTCTTCATAGCTATCCTTACTTCCTCCTTGCTAAACTGTTGCACTTCCGGATTCACTATCTCCACATAATCCAAACTCTTCTCTCTCTCGTTCTCTTCATTTATCAGCCTCTCAAATTACCCTTTTCCATCTGCTCAACACACTCTCCTCGCTTTTGAGTACGTTTCCATCTTTATCCTTTATCACCCTAACCTGCTGCACATCCTTCCCAGCTCGGTCCCTGTCTAGCCAATCGGTACAGGACCTTTTCTCCCTCCTTAGTGTCCTTTCTCTCATACAAATCATCATACGCCTTTTCTTTAGCCTTTGCCACCTCTCTCTTCACTTTGTGCCTTATCTTCTTGTCCTCTTGGTCTACTTTCTGCATCTCTCAGACTATCCCACTTCTTTGCCATCCTCTTCCTCTGTATACATACTCCCCTGTATTTCCTCATTCCACCACCAGGTTTCCTTTTCCTCCTTCCTCTTTCCAGATGTCACGCCAAGCACCCTTCTTGCTGTTACTCTTATTACATCTGCTGTAGGTTCCCAGCTGTCTGGTAACTCTTCACTGCTACCCAGTGCCTGTCTCACCTCCTCCCTAAATGTACTTTCTTTTTCACGACTCTGTGTGTGTGTGTGTGTGTTGCTTCGCTCGCTATTAGTCAATAAGTATGTTCCATAACGGTCAAAACTCTGGTACTGAGATTTATTTAAACTTCCAGAAAATGCTTAAAACTATTGGACATTGTTATCTATGCAAGATGAATGGTAATCTACTTATTGAAATATCTCCAGCATCTATCTTTTTATGTGGAAGAAATATGACTTCTCCTGTATGATCACCAGTCATGATTTTGCCAGCAACTGAATATTTATGCAGTTTTCAATTTGTAAATATGTGCCATTACATAGGCTTTATTTAATAACAATAATGTTTAATATTTATATAGCGTTTTTCACACTACTCAAAGTGCTTTCCATAAAGGGAGGACCCATAATCATCTTGTTTGACGTATGTGCGTTAAACTAGTTTTACTACTTTGAGAGTATAATTGTTGTATTCTTTAAATGAAGATGAAAAAGTGAGATATAGATGTATACTGTATGACATACGGTTTTGAAAAACAAGCGTTGCATCATGAAAACGTTATATGATTTCAACAAATCATACATAAATACATACATACAGAGGGGGCCAAGAAAATGTATACACACTTCAGCAAAAGAAAACCTGTATTAAAGTTGTTATATTAAACTTATACAGATATCAAGGGATGAATTTAAGTCACTTTGACTCCTACATTTACATCAGGTGCTCAAAATGGTTACCATGAGCAACCAGACACACTGATTGCAGCGAGCTACTGCTTGAACAACGCTGGCCAGAGTGTTCAGTGAGACTGATGCAGATGCAATTTCAATTTCTTCTCAAAACATGGCCAGTATAGCTTGTTTCACTCATGTCAAGTAATGACATCTGAGATAACATCACACTGTACGTTGCTGCCGTAATTCAATTAAACTTCAGAAAAGTACAGAGATGATAACTTAAAATGTGTATACATTTTTGCCCCCCTCCCCATGTGTGTGCATATGTAAATATATACACATACATACACACACATATAGTACATACACACATACAGTATATATTTGGACACTGGACTTTCAGCACAGTGATATCCCCCTCTATTCTCTAACCCATTCAACTGAAGCTTTTTGGAAGCCAATTCGCAGAAAACACACACTATGAGCTGTCTACTGCTTTCTCGTAGTACTCACTCACTCAGCATTTCATTCATTTCAAAGCTACATTAGAATGAGTTAGTGGGTGGTGTCTGTCACTCAAATTTTCTAAATCAATGACATCCTGGAAAACTAAAAATAGCTTTGACATGTGAGCTCTATGCTAATACAGCAACTGTCTCTTATTTAGTTTCAAAAAGCAACTGCAAAAATTAAAGTGAAAAAGTACTGAATTCCAAGAAGATATCACTAATAAAAGATACAGGATCAAGCTTACCATTAATCTAAAGTCTTATACTTTTTGCATTATAATTCCAAAGGAAAACACTGAACAAGTCTACTGAAATGTGATTCGTTGAAGACCTCTTCAGGAAGACTAACATATGTACTTTTAATTAAACCATAATGGTTAATAATGTTAACAAATAAAAGTACATAGTAGCAATAGTGCCAATGACAGTTTCTTCAAGTATAAAATGAATAAATTGAATTTACACAAGGAATTGCCTACTCTTTGAGAAGGATTGGAGACTAACTAGAAGTTGCTAGTGTTGTTTAGCATAAACCGTTTAAAAGCAGTATTTCATTATTAAAAAGTTTAGCGTTTCCAGTGAGAGTTGGACTCTGCCAGGGCTGCCCTTTGTCACCGATTTTGTTCATAACTTTTATGGACAGAATTTCTAGGTGCAGCCAGGGCATTGAGGGGGTCCGGTTTGGTGGACTCAGGATTGGGTCACTACTTTTTGCAGATGATGTTGTCCTGTTTGCTTCATCAGGCCGTGATCTTCAGCTCTCCCTGGATCGGTTCACAGCCGAGTGTGAAACGGCTGGGATGGGAATCAGCGCCTCCAAATCCGAGACCATGATCCTCAGCCGAAAAAGGATGGAGTGCCCTCTCAGGGTTGGTGGCAAAATCCTGCCCCAATTGGAGGAGTTCAAGTATCTCGGGGTCTTGTTCATGAGTGAGGGAAGAATGGAACGTGAGATCAACAGGCGGATCGACGCGGCGTCCGCAGTGATGCGGGCTCTGCATCGGTCTGTCGTGGTGAAAAAGGAGCTGAGCCGTAAGGCAAAGCTCTCAACTTATCACTCTATCTATGTTCCTACCCTCACCTATGGTCATGAGCTATGGGTAGTGACCGAAAGAACGAGATCGCGAATACAAGCTGCTGAAATTAGTTTCCTCTGCAGGGTGGTCTGGGCTTTCCCTTAAAGATAAGGTGAGAAACTCAGTCATCCGGGACGGGCTCAGAGTAGAGCCACTGCTGCTCCGCATCGAGGGGAGTCAGATGAGGTGGCTCGGGCATCTGATCAAGATGCCTCCTGGACGCCTCCCTGGTGAGGTGTTCTGGGCACGTCCAACCGGGAGGAAGCCCCAGGGAAGACCAGAACATGTTGGAGGGACTATGTCTCCCGGCTGGCCTTGGAACGCCTCGGGATTCCCCCAGAAGAGCTTAAACAAGTGGCCGAGGAGAGGGAAGTCTGAACATCTCTGATCAAGCTGCTGCCCCTACGACTTGATCTCGGATAAGCGGAAGAGGATGCATGGATGGATGGATTGATGAATAGTTTAGCACTTGTAGATCCAGATAACTACCATTAAAAAGTCCTTAAGAAAAGCTCCCATGAAAGCAAGATTTTTGGAAGATAAGAGTTATTAAAGTACACACTAAAACCTTTTAAAATTCACCTTCCCCATTGCTTCTTAAATTGGTTTGAATCAAATGAAATCAGGCATTGGATGCAATCAGAACTTGTAGGTCAAGCAAAATTCTGTGAAAACATAAAATTTAATTATGTTACAAAATGCAGCCACCTACTACTTGCTGGCAAAAAAAAAATCTTGTGTTCTGAGTAAAGCTTGAGAATTGCACTCAAACATTTAGATTGATGGCACTTCATTTGTCTGCAAAGGAAAAGTAAGCCTTATGTAGAATCTCAACAAAAAAATTAAATGAAGCAAATATTCTCATACACATCACAATGACTAAAAGAAACACAATCTCTAACTTGATAAAAGACAGACAAAAAAAAAAGTCAGACACAGTGCATTTATAGTTATAGTTATAGGAATTTGTTGGCCAAAAGTACAATTAATGTGTCAGAGAGGACATGCAGCATTATTCACAATAATGCAAAGACAGGACTGTTCCTTGTAGTGCTCCAGTGATGCTCACATCTATTTTAGAGAAAGAGTCCTTAAACACTGTATTGCAATTCATTAGCCCTAGGCCACCTACACTAGGAATTTCAAACAAATTTTTTTTTCATTTTTATTGATTTTAATTAGAAACAGACAGCATTCCATAAAGTCAAGTCAAACTTAGCAAATCAAAGCAAGATTTGACCCCCACCCAAGAGAAAGACAGAGGAGCCAGCTACTCTATAAAAGGAGCAAAGAAGGGTATCCTTTTCCCCAAAATGGAGGCTTAATCTAAAATATTATTGATTAGATCCTGCCATATTTTGAAAAAAAGTTTAACAGATCCTCTAAGTGAGAATTAGATTTTTTCGAATTTCAGGTAGTACAGAACATTGGTTAATCGCCAACTAAAAGTGGTGCTGTGAGATTCTTCTAGTTGAGCAAGTCTAAATGCTAGTAGTGTAGTAAAGGAAATTATAGTTTACTGTCATCATAAAGATAAGCATAAAAATGTATGTTTGTGATACTTTTTTTTGTTTAATTAAAGGAAGAAAAAATAAACACTGTAGGTAATAACCTAACAAACTCACCTTTACCTGGTCCTAAAATCCAAACTTGTTGCTCTTAGAACTCAATTCCAATTGTATGAGTCAAACAACAAATGCATTTGTACACAATAAACAGCATGTTTACATCTTTATGCCAAAAGGGGTCAGGGTCACTGGTAGGCTGTGTTACACTGAGCACTACAATAATTGTGTAACCACGAAAGAGAAAATAAAGAACCACAAAGCAAGTAGCATAACAGAACAGTAGAAATGCAATGGGAGATGCACATTTTTCTGGAGAGCAAATTGATGAGCCCAGAAGTGAAAGGAAAAGCAGAGCTAGGCTCAGCAGAAAAACTAATATCTATTCACTTTTAACCACTTTGTGCATGTACACACAGAAAACTAGACATCAGATCAGACCAGATGACCTTTGTGCTCAGAGATACTGTACAAGTGATATATCCCTTTGTAAAAGGGCTACAGGACACTTGGATCACTATTGCACTACTTGTAACAGAATTACTGAGGCCGGGCTAAATATAAATTGTACATTCCAAACAAGCAAGGAATCTCTTTTCTAAAAATAGAAGGTGGCATTAAATAATTTTCTAATATAGTTCTAAATTGAAAATAGGGAACAATCACTGACAACTCTGGCATGACTCTTCCTGGTACCATTGGAAAAGTTTTGTCTTATAATACATACTCTGAAAAGTTTACATTAACGTACACAGCTTGACAATCTTTCAAATAAGGAATGTTACTTTAGGAATTTGCTTACACAACACAAATACTCTTCCCTACAGTCTTAGGTTTTTTTTTTGTTTTTTTTTTAAAATCTGGACTGAGAAACACATACAATAGCCTCAGCATTGCATATGCACAGAGCACTGAAATATTTATGATTTACAGGTCAACTTATAACTAAAACTCATCTTTCTCATTTGAAATGTAAGAATTGTGATTAGATTATGATATTGGAAATATCACATATATGAAATACCAATTGTCATTTCAACCTTTTTGTTGAGTTTGCTTTGCCACCACGTGCTCCCCAAAAATCACTTAAATGCTCAAGAAATTTGTCAAATTCTGCTAAATGCTTTGAATTAATTGAAGAAGGAAATTAACAAGTTTTGAGTAGATTATAATGGTGCAATGGTCTATTGAATGTCCAGAGGAGCTAGGGGAGCATCTTGACAGCTAGCTATGCTGGACCAGTTATCGTGGGTAAAAAATGTGATCTGAGCTATGATGCAGCAGTGATAACCACTGCACCATTGTGCTTTAAACAACAAAAGGATGCAGACAGAACAATAAACACAAACCACAAAATATCAAAAAAAATAAATATATCATTGCACTCAAGAGTTCTAATCTTGGGGCACACATTAGCCATGCCACAAAGTGGTAGTATGGAATTGGCTCCTTCCATTGTTTAAAGTGCAGCTCTAGGAGGCAGCTGGATTTTCTCATCTTTTTTTTGATTCTACTCTATATGGGCAGCAACTTTGTACTTTTTTCTTCCACAAAGAAGATAACAAACGCATTGTAAACAGTAATAAATCTGGTTGATATTATTTTTCAGGGTCATTCTAATGTGATGACAGGGAGGGCTTCTTTAAGGTCTGCGTCATCTCTAGCTGTACATGGCTAATTATGCATGCATTACTGGCCATGTGGTGCTGCACCAGTAACAGAGCTAGCAGCACAGGGACAACTGCTGTATATCCAATAGCAATACCCATTCTCCTTATTATGGCCAAATAATGTACCCCAGAATTGAAAATACTGAAAGCTTAAAAAAAATAATAAAACAAATCACTACACACACAGAAGCAGGGTGTCTGCTACAGTTCTGTGATACCATGCTGGCGTTGCAAAGCATCATTGAGTGCTGAGAAAAAAAATCTTTGCATAAACTGGCTACACAGTGAATTTCCAGGAAAATATCTGTTGAACAAAGTCACTGAAGAACACAACATATTTGCTGCAATAAACATTTTGGAGAATTGCACAGAACAACACTACTAGTGAGAAAAGAATAATACCAACTACAGTAATCCCTTGTTTACCGCGGGAGATAGGTTCCAAGGCCGGCCGCAATAACTGAATTTCTGCGAAGTAGGGACACCACATTTATTTAATTATTTAACGTGTATTTGGAAGTTTTTAAACCCTCCCTATACTGTTTACAACCCACCCTTTACTCTATTAATAACAGGGACAACTGTTAAGCAATATGAAATTGGTAGATATGTTTACAGTTACTGTATAGCGAAGTACACGTACCTATATATGACGTGATGATGGTGATGAATATGCTGTGCAGTAAAAATGATGACGATGAAGGCGATGATGACTTTTACTGCGCAGCCAATGACTGTATTTTACGTCTCTTCAGACAGCGGTGCCATTTCCTGGAGCACCTTTTCCATGGTTTCCGAAGGTGTATCCGTAGTAGTAGTAGGAACTGGCTCTTTTTTGCGAGGCTGCAAAAACATTGTGATCGGCAGATGCTGCCGCTCCTTTTTCTGGTCGAAGAGCAGCTTGTAGGCGGTCATGACGTCGTCGACTTTGTTGCAAAATTGGACCGATCGAACCATATCATCGTCCCATTCCTGTGACCACTCTTGCAGATCCTTAGCCAGTCTGCAGCCATAGCCGCGAACGTTCTCCAATCCTTCAAAATATCCAGAAGTTTCACCTTCTCAGCGATCGTCATCATTCTTCATTGGCGTTTAGGCTCAGCACCAGCCTTGGAAGAAGGAACACGTTTGGGAGCCATTGCAGGGGGTGAAAATTGAAGATAAGTTCAACACAAAGAAACCACAAAAAAAATCACACACAGTACAGTGTAAAGTAAACTGCTCAACGAAAAAGCTTGAAGCGAAATGGCCGCGACAGAGAGACAAAGGGAGGTGCTGTGGGATCTGGGTATCAGTCAAAGCACCAATCACGGGCCCAATTAGAAAGCGGGAAGCTGTGATTTGTCGTCTCCCTCTCATCTACCAATCACAGCCCGTGTTACAACGCACTTAGTCACCGAACTTGTTTTGTTGTTCTTAGACTAGAAAATACTACTACTATATTTAAAAACGCGCGATGTCATGAATCCGCGAAGTAGCGAGGGATTACTGTATATAGAATAACATTAACCACAACTAATATATTTACCATGGTGCTAAAATGTCCATAAAAGATGCTGAATCATCCTTATGAAAACAGAGAAATAAAATTTCTCTTAGTTTTACTTATTTCAGAGTTTACCTTTGACAATAAAGTGCAAAAAGCCAAACAGTTCCCCAGTAATGATGATTTAAAAAAGCTGCTCATTCTTTGAGAATGTGTTCTGCTTCCTGAAGATCATCTCACTGAAATTAAGGAAGAGACAAGCACCTTTTATCACTGTGTCAGAAGGCATTTCTCTATTCTGTAGGCCGTCCTGTCATTGCTGGTGATCAGACCTGTACTGTTTGTGTAATGAGCAAATCTGATGTAGCTGAAGCTACTGTATCTGGTCATAAGGTCATTTGTTTAATACAGAGGAGTACACAAGAGGCTCACCAAACCATCCTGGGGGAGGCTTCGTTGAGTATTAGTACGGAGGAAATGATGAAGCCAATCCACATATTCTAGGCAGTAGTACTTCATATTTATGTAGCATGCAAGTAATATAGTACTTACACAACATGCAAGTAATACGTAAAAGTCATGCTAAGGTGTTCAGTTTTCACTACGCCCCACCCTCCTCCTCCTCTCTTGTATCATAGCTGTCAGAATGTACTGGTTCTTTGTTTGGAGGCCAAAATTGTTAAGACTGCTGCATCTGGTGGCAACTGGGGTAAATATGACCCTTATCATTTAGGGAAGTCCCTTACTTTAAAATCTGTCCACTTTTTAAAGTAAACTATTTCCTGAAATACTCAAGTTAGTGATTTAAATCTTGTATAGCTGGTTCACATGTGAGACTGTCAGCTTGCATACATGTGGAATTTTGTACCTTTTACTTGGTTTCCAGGGTTTGTTGGCACACAAATCAAAACAAGAAATTTCTGCCTTTAACATTAGACCTTAAACAGAAAAAACTGAAGGAGTAATTTTCCAGAGATTGTAGACTCTACTTCACCTGTATAAGCTCTTTGTCCAGAAATTCACAGGAAAATTCCTGAGGTCAGCCAGTACATGTAAAAAGGTTAGACAAAAAATAAAGTTCTACAATCAACATAATATGAATGAGTACAAACGAATGAAAAATCAATCACAAACACAGCATCTTTGAAGCACAATGCCTTTCCATTCATATACAGTCAATCACAAATACTCCACCAACTATGCCACACTCAAAACACTTAAATTTATTAAATCTACAGCTGAAGCAAATACTGAAAATTACTTTTAGAACTGGAGTTGACACAGGTTCTTGATAAAGCTACGAGTATATTACACTTGTCATGTTACCTATACAACCCTACTTCACCAATTTTAAAGCAAGTCAAACACTTCATTTAAATGAAAAACTAAATTCATCCATCCATCTATTATCCAACCCGCTATACCCTAACTACAGGGTCACGGGGGTCTGCTGGAGCCAATCCCAGCCAACACAGGGCGCAAGGCAGGAACCAATCCCGGGCAGGGCACCAGCACACTGCAGTACATACACAAACACACACACTAGGGACAATTTAGGATCGCCAATACACCTGACCTGCATGTCTTTGGACTATGGGAGGAAACCGTAGTACCCGGTACCACACAGACACGGGAAGAACTTGCAAACTCCACACAGGGAGGACCCGGGAAGAGAACCCAGGTCTCAATTTGAAAATTGCTGCACAGCAATATGATGAAAATGACACCAAAGAAAAGTCTTCAGTTATGTCATAAAATAATTGCCAAAAAAGCAATTCTGGGAAATGAAAAAGGGGAGACAGTATTTGTAAATGTTAGCAGAATCGGCTTAAATACTACAATGTTAAGTAGTAGAAAATGGGAAGACGGTTGGTGACACTACATTTAAAATGTGGTATTTAAACATAGTTTCAAAGAATACTTTTAACACAAACCATTAAGACTAGCACAATTATACCATGGATCAGACATAGAGCAATGGTCCTCAACTGGATGATGTATGGTGTTTGTTGCTTATTTCCTTTTAAGTGTACAATGCTTTTGCAGAAGGAAAAAAATAAATAGTAAACTTTAGAAATGCATACATGCAATTTGTAAGCTTTCACTGCTACACCAAAAGTGAGTGATTCTGCACATAACAGATTGTAAAAAAATTAAATGTCTGGATTGTTGTGGTGTGTTTTATGCACACCTACATATACACCCATACATGCATGCATATTTTATATACACACATTTTATAAATATATACATAATAAATTAGAGGTCATTTTCATAGGCAAATAGTCTAAGTTGAGACTATTTGAAGGCAGGAATAATTAGAGATGTACCAATCAACCCAATAGATGATTAGAATAAAGACAAATTTTAACACAGATTGTGTCATATCATTAAGTAAAACCAAAGAAAAAGAAATGAATTTAGTGTGTGTGTGTGGGGTGCATATATTTGGAATTAAATTTTAAGAGTACATCTCTGTTTCATATTAGACAATTGCTGTCCTCAGCCATTTTCTGTTGGTTGATTCCTACAAATTGCAAACTTTTCTTAACTTTCTATAACTATACTGAGATTAGGGGTGTACAATTACCGTAAAATTAACTGTGACCATTAACTGCCATTGATACTGAAATTACTAATTTTGATTAGTAACATTGTAAGAGCAATTTGTTAGTTAGGTTATGTTAGTTAAGTTGCTACAAGTCTTTATACTTGTTTTATAATGTTGCCTATATATTAGGAGGAGGTAATATTATAACCCCTAAAAGCTAAATTGTAAATGGAACATTTTAATTATTTCTCTACATTCTCACCTTGAACTAGTATGGGTTATGATGCCGTTGCAATTTCATGGAAGGCCATGAGTTTCAAACTGTACTTAATGTACTGAGCATACTGATACTAATGTACCAACATCAAGCCTATGCAGCTTTGGTATAAAAAACTCACATAAGTTTAACAAGAGAAACCTAATATTTCAACGAAACAGAAAAGAGCCCTTTTTTCTCTTTTATTCTGCATGTGTCATAACTTTTTCTGAATTTCTGTGACTTGTTCATTTATTAATTCATTAAACCTTGTTAAAACTAACTTTATTGAACTGAGAAATTTCTTTTGCTATTGAGTTTGATGCTGGATCCTACCTTGCCAACTCAGTAGCTGCTCAACTTTGGGAACCTAGAAAAGACACAGCAACAAACACTACAATGAAACATTTTGTGTTGTCAATTGAATATACTGCATTCTGTATTGACTCAGTACAGCAGAACCTTCATTTAGCAAGGAACCACTTGAAAATTGTTAAAATTAAAGGATGAACTAGTTGAAAAATGTAAATTGTACTGTTTAAAATCTTTTCATTTTTTGTATTAAAAATACAGATGTGTTAAACACTTGTCATTGTTTTTATAAAAGTAAATTAATGACATTCAAATTAAGAAATCAAATTTAAGTACAACCCAAAAATTCCTTTCTTTTCAAAACAAATATTACTTTTGAAAAACAAGTCATCACCACTATTCACCATTCAATAAATGTGAACTGTGGGAAATGTTAAATTGGTGTTATGCTCTATTAAGAAAACAAAAGTTGCATGTGTATGTGAAATCAAAGCTGATAACATCCTAAATCAGGAGTGTGGAAATCAAATTTGTTTCTACTTGCCCACAGACAAGTAAACTTAGAAAATCCACTTGTCCATAAACAAATAACAAAAGTGAAAAATAGTTTATTTTTTCTGATCTCTTTTATTGATACCAAAACTGCCTTCCATTTTAAAACTGAAAAAAGTTCTTTCAGGGAGTAGTATTTTGCCACCTTGCTCTAGAACATTATATAAAAGATCCCCAGCACCATCAAATAAAAAAAAAACAACATTTTCTACATATTTTTCAAGTTCACTATACCCTTACAAAGTAGTTGCACATCATCAGGCAATTATCTGCTATACGATATGTAGCTGATGGTCAAAAACACTAGCCTGTTTCAATGGTTGATAGAAACATTGTTCCTACACTTGTCCTGTTACCAACAATCAAGCTAACTTGCTGCTTCTCCTGCAAGTCCTAGGTATCCAGTGTAGCTCTTGGTCTGTGAACAGTTACATTTCCATTATTGAGCAAAGTAAGCAATTTGCAACCATATTCCTTTACACGTACGGTAGACACAGCAAACATGCAATAAAGAAAAAGCCTGCTCAGAAAAACATCCATTGAATTCTTCGTTCATATCTCCTACCTCCAGATCACGAACCCAACATTTACACAATATTTCAGTTAAACCTGTGCGATACCCATTCAAATACAGTATCCAGTTTTTTGGAGCCTCGTCACACCTGCCATAAACTTCTCTACACTGAACGTTGACCTGAGAACCCCTTAATGCAAGGGAGCAGCACTACAGGTCACGCCACCGTGCCCCCTGCCACCCATGTCTAATACATGCTTTAATGCATTTCATTGTGAAAAAGATATCAAGTATTTATCTTAGTATTCTGAATGTTCATTGAGCAGGAATATCATGAAGTCAATGTGCGGCTATTGCCGCCGGCGCCTCTCACTGCAAGAGTAAGTCAGTTTAAGAAGCGCACAGAGATTAACAACTAGGTCGGGGAACACTCAATATAAAGCATTTAATGTGCTACATTAATTTATGACGGGGTTTGAGAAAATCTAGTAAATGAAACATTAATTTTAAGATGAAATTTAGTTTGCGACAATCAACTGACAAAATAAACTACGAGAATAAAGTCAACATGTCGACTTTAATCTCGACATTTACATTTTTTTGTCTTCACTGTGTCCGTATTTTTTTCACAGTGGCCTTACTACGCTTCCTTAGGTTTTTCAAGGCCTATTCTGCCAGTTTTAATCAAGAAATGATCCATTTCTCATCCGTGATGCTACTTACTTCAGTTTCAACAACACGCATATAGCGAGAACAACGTGCTTACCGCAGTGCATTATGGGTTACGCAGGTAATTCCTAATGACGTATTCAAAATTCAGCAAGAGGTTACATTTCCAAAGAATATTACTGATGTTGTCGGGAAAAAAAATAATCGTGTCTAAGTGAAGATTTTTATTGATATTTCATAACATTTGGAAACCGTCAGAATGTTTTCTTTATTTTTAAAAAACTGACAGCGCGAAACCAACTTGTTTTATATGAAAAATTCTCTAATCAAAAACGATCTATAGACAGCTCATCAAAATTGATGTCACGCAATAAATTTCTTAACTCCTCAATATATCACAACCTACGCGAAATCGCAAATTTCATAAAGGATCAAATGCCTAACAAGCTTTATGTGGCGAAAACAATTGCATTGTAGGTGAAATAACTGCATTTTTATGTAGAAAAAATTTATTTTTAATATATAAAAGTTATCGATTATAATGAAAAACCATCAAATTACATCGTAATGTCGGCATGAAAAAATGACCGCATCTCCAAGCGTGTAAATAGTAGGGTAAAATAATTATGTAAGACCACAAGAGTGCTTCCCCTTTGAAAAATCAGCCATCATTTTGTAAACAATATTGAATACCAATTTGAGACATGAAGAACATGCCTAAGTAAACTGTTTCCGCACGAAGTACATACCCAAATGTTTAAAATTTGAAAGTAGTGGTAAAAATGTGCCCTGCACTGCACATTTAATTATTTTTTTCTCCAGAAAAATTGCCTTTGTCCGCGGACAACTGAAACCAGAAAACACGCTTGTCCGACGGTCAATTTACCCGTGTCGGACAAGTCGGGCGTTGGATTTCCGCCCCCCTGTAAATGACAATAAAGAGGAGGAATTTTATGATGTAAACATCTCCAGGTGCTGATGTGTCCTTCCACTGTCCAAAGATATGCAGGTTAAGTGAATTGGTGATGTGTGTGTTTAGCCTGTAATGAACTGGCGCCTCGGCCCAGGATTTGTTCTTACTTTTCACCCTGTGCTAGGTGAATTAGGCTCCAGCTCCCCTTACAACCCTGGTCTGGATTAAGCAGGTTACAAAATTACCAGACATGACAAAACGGTGGTTCTGATGTACAGGTATGTAAAAGTATTAAATTTAACAATAAACAGCAAGTAGTAACAGGACAGACTTTTACATGCTGCTCCCCTGGTGCAATGCATATAATGTGCCAGAACAAACATACAGCACCATCAAATAAAAAAAAAAAAACATTTTCTACATATTTTTCAAGTTCACTATACCCTTACACAGTAGTTGCACATCATCAGGCAATTATCTGCTATACGATATGTAGCTGATGGTCAAAAACACTAGCCTGTTTCAATGGTTGATAGAAACATTGTTCCTACATTTGTCCTGTTACCAACAATCAAGCTAACTTGCTGCTTCTCCTGCAAGTCCTAGGTATCCAGTGTAGCTCTTGGTCTGTGAACAGTTACATTTCCATTATTGAGCAAAGTAAGCAATTTGCAACCATATTCCTTTACATTACAATGAAACTCATAATGCTCAGAGACATGTTCATAGTTTTACAATTTAGATGTGACTGCACAGTTATCAGGATGCATTCAGCATGGACACCTGAAATTATAAATATTATGCTAGAACCTCCGATTGACCAATGTCCTCACTCTAAGTAAATGTATCCCACTGCTTGTAAAACTTATTTGCTATTTAAAGCAGCTTGTAAATGGAAAGACCCAATCTTTAACAGAGTTTGAGTATTAAATCTAACAAAGTAAAATTAGTAAATGGCAGCAGTAATCATAATCACAATAATACATGCTTTAATTGTGCAGCCCTAACTGAGATAGAACATTAATGCATCAATATTCGAAGCCCGATTTCCTCAACAAATAGTCATGGGATGCCAGCTGCACATAGAAGTGTTTGATGCAGATATTATGTAAATAAATGATTTTAGGGGATAACCAAAATACGTTTAAGGTTTAAATGCTTCATACCAGATAAAGGGATCTATCTTGAATGCTATGTATTAATTACCATGTGTTATGTAATGCAAATGTTACCAAAGCACAAGTGGAAATTGGTAACAGTGAGACATTTCTCACCTCTCATCTCAATCAAGCATGTTGTTTGACGGTTGCAGTCAATGCAAAAGGCACTACTGTTTTGAAAAAGGAGTAACTTTGCAAATGTTAAAATTCAGAGCTGAATGAACACAACACACTTAACTTCAACATACTTCTCAAGCAAAGTACAGATTTTAAGCAAAGAGGTGTCTTGATGTACTACAAGTATTGAACAATCCAGAATTTATAAGAATATGCTGTACACGATAATCATATTTAGATATTTCATTCATGCTGTATAATGAATACCTTCTCTGTGGTGAAACCAGTTACAACAGAAACTAATGTGCCTATCATAAAACTGCCAAGACTGTCAATTAATGGTGCACACAAGTGCTATGGACAGAACTAAAATATGAGATTCTCAGGGGGAAATTACATGTAAATGCCCATCAATGTTGTAGCTGTCATTGGAAGAATCTGAAGAAATCAAATTTGCAGAGACATGATGTAACCCTGACATCTTCTAATTTCTGGAATTTCCAGAATGTATTTTGTGTATACATAAACAAATGCACAATACACTCAACTCCAGATAACTCGATACCGCTTACCTCGATAATCTGGTAAAATGCCACGACCCCAACTAAATATTTAGAGTGGCACGTTAAAAAATATTAGTTTTACTTGATACTGGATAACTTGATAATCCGCTTAATTCGATAAAATTTAGGCATCCTGAATGGAAAAAATCCGCTCAACTCGATATTCTACTGCCCAAATACACATTATATTTATTCATTTAACAGGTGTAAAAAAATTGTGTGATAAATGTCTGTTTACTTTTGCAGCTGAGGAATCCTCAACAAATGCTCGAAGGTCTCGAGCTACCTTCATGCGATTTTGCATTGCACCTAGGGGGACATTGAAGAAATCCTCAAGTCTGCAAAAAGATGTTGTGAAAGTCACCTGTCATCTTGTAAAGACTTTCGGTGCAACTTGAGTCTTCGTGGAAAAATCCAGCTGCACGAAATTGTACTTTCCTTCACAGCATCCCATGATTCCCGGAGAAGCTTCACAACATCCAGCAGATTTAAAGAAAAGTCAACGTTTTCATCATGATCCGTCAGCCACCTTAGTGCCAGCCTTCTTTGGTAGAAGTGCTTGATGTTCTTAATGATGCCACAATCTATTGGTTGTGTACATGCAGTAGTATTGGAGCTCGATGTGTTATAAATTTGTGACGTAAGGATGTGCCTGTTGCGTGGGTGTTATTTGATACACTCGATTTGTTATTTGCTTTCAGCCATTCGGCTTCATGAACATGCTTTTTCAGATCATTTCTCATTGGTGAAAATGTCAAATAACATGCCATAAAAGTAGTGAGAAAAGTTTAATAAAAACCTTGGGGTGCTAAGCCAAGCGTGTAGGGTAAAAAAATTACTTAAAAAGTTGTATCCAGCGATATCGATAATCCAGTTAACTCTGTAAATTAATTCGAGCACTGAGAATATAGAATTATCCGGAGTTGACTGTACTGCACCCTAGATTTTTGTAATAGACATCTTATATGAGTTATTCTCTTCTGCAGCAGATACTTTATTTGTACCCAAGGGGAAAATAAGGCCTCAAAGAAGTTAAAGAAAAATACAAACATTGTAACAAACCAACATAACAACTGGCTTGACTAATGCGAAGACAGCATGACTACATCAGCAGAAAATAGTTCACTTCAGACTTACACATTCACTTTGCAAAACCAAAAATAAATGAAACTTTTTGTATTTTGTTAAAGAAAATAACATTAGTTGTTCACTTCTCAGGTAATTGCTTGTCTGCATTGCAGGTATATAAAACCCAAGCATAGAAACATATGAAAATGATTAACTTTATCATTAGTTGATTGAACAAACCAAGGAACTGAAACAAAAGTGGCTGTGGAAAGAATCATACTGGGTGAAGGAGAACCTAACTAATAGGTGATGATGTGGCAGATATGACAGATTGATCAAATGATCAATTCCTACACCAAGGCAAGGTGTAGCACAAGGGAGCACATAGCAACAAGACACAAGGTAGTCATCATGAATCAGTAACGTCTCTCCTAAGCAGAAAATTTTAAAGCAGACAGGAGTTTTAAGCAGTGTGGGATGAGACTGAGGACCACAAACACAGTAGCTGGCTATGGAATCAGAGAGCAGCAGACAAGAGATACATCAAACTGATGTTCCTTCAAATTCAGAGGTCTACCAATATTAGCTCTGAACTCACAGAAATTTATCCATCCATCCTGCTATAGCCTAATTACAGGGTCATGGGGGTCTGCTGGAGCCAATTCCAGCCAACACAGGGCGCAAGGCAGGCAACAAACCCCGGGCATGCACACACGCATACATACAACCAAGCACACACTAGGGACAATTTAGGATAGCCAATACACCTGGCCTGCATGTCTTTGGACTATGGGAGGAAAGCGGAGTACCCGGAGGAAACCCTTGCAGACACGGGAAGAACATTCAAACTCCACGCAGGGAGGACCCGGGAAACGAACCCTGGTCTCCTAACTGTGAGGCAGTAGCGCTACCACTGCGCCGCTGACAGAAATGTATACTCTATAATCTAGAGAAGTCCTATTACACACACACACACAAAGTGCAGTTATGAATAATTAATGAGTATTCTTACCATTAACTCAAAAAAAGTTTTATTACTGTTATGACGCTCAAATGTTTTCTCCATTTATTTATATATTTATATATATATATATATTATATATATATATATATATATATATATATATATATATATGGATATATAGATATATATATATATATATATAGATATATATATATATATATATATATAGATATATATATATATATAGATATATATATAGATATCTATATATATATATATATATATATATATATATATATATAGATATATATATATATATATTTTTTTTTTTTTTTTTAATTTTCCTAGCCTAACCAGTGACAAAAAACAAAAAGGGTATTACATTCAAGTATAGGAAATAAACATTGGTGTTGAATTCCCCAATTGTAAGCCGAAAATACAGTTGTCCCTACTAAAAACAGCACAGCAGACTGCAATGGGGGGAGGATTACTGATATACTCAAGCAATAATTAATAGATGTGTCCCTATAGATACAATTTTTGTATGCAGAGCACTTCTGAATCAGCTGGAAGGAAAAAGAATTCTTTTAAAATAAACAAGGGAAAAAAACATGTGCTTCGCAGTCTACTAAAATTGCCAAATTTTCAAAACCCCAAAACCTCCATATAAATGGGAAATTGAAAATGTGAAAAATTCTCTCAGATTAGAAATCTCCATATGAATGCACTAATATTTTCTGGAAATTCATTCTTTAGTTATGCTGCTGTCTGCTGAATGCAGGTTCATATCCAAAGACAGAATGATCAAGCTGACTAACTAATGAACACATGCAATTGCCTGAAACTTTTTTAGAATACACCAATAACTTCACCTGACAGTTTACAAATAAAATTAACCAAATAGTTTAGCAAAACAGAACTACAGGCCAGTATGAAGACTTGAATGATCACACTGACTGAAACGAGTTCCTTAAAAACTGAAGGCTACAATTGAGTCAACAATGCATTTTATAAATGCATCCATAATAAAATACATTCCAACAACTGGATTACTGTCAACATTGTTATTGTTGGAGATATTCCTACCCCCAAATGACCTATCCGTGTTTACATATTTTTCACAATGCTACAATGATAATGAGCTTAAAAAGGATCAGTTTTCAAGCACTGACATATCTGTTGAACTTAAAACATGAAGAACTAATTTCTTCTTAACCAATCTGAAGACTAATTTATATGAAGCTTAGAATTCATAACTGATGACAAGTAAAATAAGCAGAAACATTAGCTGAACACGCCATTTACAAGTTTCTATGGATGCTAGTTTGCTTCCTTCCTGTATGGCTAGGGTTCCTCTCTAACTTATAACATATATCATCCTTAATAAATTTTAAAAAGTGAATAAAAGGGTAACAGGAGGTTTCTGTTGCTCTTGATTAATATGGGGACTTTTATTAAGTATATTAAAACTGAACAAAGATCAATATATTTAGCTCCTGTAAAGCATAATTTACAAAGTAAACAGCAATTTAAATACATGTCACACCTAAGGAAATCATGAAAACATAGGTATAACAATTTTAAATATGCATTTGTATAATCTATTTTCTAACAAAATTTTACATTTAAAGTATTCTAATGCCAGTTACCTGGTTGACAGTCCTTTAAACTTTTGCTCAAAATATACAAACATTAAAAGGCTATTTCTCCTCATCACAAAAAAGATAAAACCATGACAGATATTACTTGGCACAACCATCTGCCTGGGTCATTCTCATTACACTCCTATTTTAGTAACTCACACAATGAGCATCCAACAAAATACCATCTAACTAATGCTACAATTATCCTAATAACTCAGAAAGGAGTTTTACAAAGCATTTTCAACATTTATTGCCCCTTCGTGACCATCAGAGCTTTCTATATTTCAAATATTAACAAAACCAAAAATGCAAAACGGAAGTGCACATATTGAATTTTACTCCTACTGCAAAAGCATCTCACAGCCACAAAGTGTTAACTCATTCTTCTCCTGCAAACTACTCATTACTAGTCTACTTATCCTACACCTTCAAGTGCCATGTGTACTGAATGAAGTTTCATTGCAGTGGACCTACTTTTCCAACAACCAAAATGCTTCAGATGTAACTGCTCCTTATGCTTCTTCTAAATATATACAGTACTTTCAGTTAAGCCTTAATTTTTTAACAGTACAGTTTCATAAAATTTTGCTTTACTTTTACCTATTAGTATAGGATAAGCAGAAAAGTTCAGAGAAAAAATAAAAATTATTCCATTACTTGCCATCAGTGATATACACTTCTAGTGACTAACCATTTTCACATCAGGTCTTTAATCTTGTTTGCTGCCCTGGTCATTATAAGCTGCATCTAAACAAATATAATCAGTGCTAAATCACATTGCTTACTTTTGTGGTGTTAAGTAAAAGAAGTAACACATTTGTCGCTACTTTCCCTACTTAAAAATACGCACTTGCATAACAAATAAAACAGGTAATGCATCAAATACATTTGTTCGTAACACTGTTCTACATGTAAATATTCGTATCTTGGGATTTAACATTAGATTAAAATAAAATTAAACATCCTTACTCTAGACTGCAAATTTATTTTGTAATTACAAGAGTTCATACAAACAGAAACAATCTCAGAAATTAAGAGGGGAAATGGCAGGAACTCATCTGTAACACAGGCCCAACCTTACAGCTTCCAATAAATCTGTTACTACAACAGAAATGCTTAGTATGAGGCTGAAAAACTAGCACCAAATGATATGATAAAAAGAAAAAGTTCTACAACCAATAAATATGGGCATATATAATTTGAATGTTTTATTCAAAACAACACCCATAATGAGAGACTATATGATATGTACAAAACAATGAAATGGCTGTCTGTTAACTAACTATATCATATGCAAAAAACTGAAGAATTCATCACCTATTTTGATGACATTACTTGTGCTATACAAAGTCAACTGATTTTGTAAGGAAATTAGCTTTATTGTATTTAGAAATCTTAATGAAGAATTCATATATTACTCAAAACAAATTGCATGCACATCACATCATAATTTGATTCATAATTTGATATCATTAATACTAAATAAGTTTGTCAGAATCACACTTTTGGGGAGAGTATGGTATATGAACCTACAAGTGTGCGCCACCACCACCTACTCAAAGCATCATGATGCACCAACATTGATGGACTGAAAGCCAGAAGTCTATGTGACCATCATCATCAGGTCCTTCCATGAAAATCCTAAATACAAAGAGGACTGTTTGATTTATGTTAGGTAGATTGCCCAGAGGGGACTGGGCGGTCTCGTGGTCTGGAACCCCTACAGATTTTATTTTTTTTCTCCAGCTTTTGGAGTTTTTTTTGTTTTTTCTGTCCACCCTGGCCATCGGACCTTACTTATTCTATGTTAATGTTGACTTGTGTTTATTTTTTATTGTGTCTTCTATTTGTCTATTCATTTTGTAAAGCACTTTGAGCTACATTTTTTTGTATGAAAATGTGCTATATAAATAAATGTTGATTGATTGATTTAAGTGTGCAGACTGAGGTTAGTCTCTGTAGCCCCAGGACCATAACATTTGCTAACTAGAAAAACACCATTTGTTCAATTCATTTTCATATCATGGATAAACAATTCTCAATCAGGTCATTTCAGTTTAAAAGAAAGCATCGTGCTGAGCAGTCACAGAGACCAGGCATGTCAGATGCTAAGGGGTCTGATACAACAGACCAATTGTAAGGTTATAATAATGAAGCTTGTTATGTTTAAGGATTTCCACTATTTTCTGGAATACAGCTCCTTTATTTTCTGTAATTTATTTTCATTTATTGTTTTCTTTTTATTTAGCCAAAATTAAAAGTCAAAGTGATCTCTTATAGTAAAATATTTTAATTGATTATTTTGCCATAGATTTTCAGGAGGCAAGACAAGAGGTTTTGCGGTAAGGTAGTTGTATCATGCAAGACAACAAAAATTCCAAGCTAAAGTATTAATACTTCCTTATCATTGCAATGGAAGTGGCAGCGAGTTGAATACTGATAGCACATTCAAGCAAGACTCTCGCTGCACTTTTTCCAGGTAACAATAATGGCCCTATAAACTATGATTTAGGTGTATTGATTAAAACAACTTCATAAACTAAAAAAACAGGAGAACAATGCAATGCAGCCTAAATACATTCCAACTACTTGTGCTGTCAAAATTAGTATTCTCTCAAGAGAAATAAGCAGTACAAGCTTTCTTTATAAGTATACTAGCAAAATACCCGCGCTTCACAGCGGAGAAGTAGTGTGTTAAAGATGTAATGAAAAAGAAAAGGAAACATTTTAATAATAACGTAACATGATTGACAATGTAATTGTGTTATATATATATAAACAGATATATACTGTATATATATATATATATACACACACACACAGATATATACTGTACATATATATACATATATACACTGTACATATATATATATACATATATACACACACACACATATATATATATACATATATATATCTATATATATATATTAGGGGTGGGACTCGATTAAAAAAATGAATCTAATTAATCAGAGGCTGTGTAATAATTAATCTTGATTAATCGTATGTAATCACACATGAAAATTTGCCCCAAATCGCAATTTTTTTTTTTTTAATTTAAAAGGGTTTTAGTGGGCGACAGAATCAAATAATAGACATGGACATGAATATTGTAAACTCAAGCTCTTTAAATTTCTAAAAAAAAAAATGCTTTTAAACTGCATTTCAATTCAAAACAGAAACAAAAATATCATCCCTGGCTAAAATTGGGCAGACTTAAAAATAAAGTGGTATTTTAAGTACTTTAAGTACATTTTCAGAATGGTATTGTCTTTAAATAATAATAACAAAAATTTCAACATAAAGTGCAGTTTGTCTTCTTAAAAAAATAAGGCAGAAACATAAAAGGTAATTTGACCAGCTTCACCTTCAAACTCTGAGTAACCTTAGCCAAAATTATTTTGTACATTAGGCTAAAACAGTGAGATCATTGAACATTTTGTAATTAGATGTAATTAGAATTACTAACGGTCACGGAAGTCCAATGATCCCCAGTAAGAGCCACAAAGTCCGCTTTCTGTAATGCATCTAATTTTGCTTGCTTTTCAGTGTGCACAAAACCATGCTTTTATCAAGGCTTCCGTCGGGTAGTCTTTTTAAATGAAATTTTCCTCCGATCAGTCGTAGGGACGCGCTTTATTCCAACTCAAACATTTTTGTAGCTCTGATGTGTGCATGAATGTAATCGATCTACCAGGAAATCATGCATGGACAAAAGTTCCCCTTTGCTTGGAATTGAAAGTGTGATTAAATGCGTTATTTTTTTTTAACGCATTATGGAGTACATGCATCGAAGCTTCTCAGCTGTGCTTGTGCTAAGAAAAGGAAACTTAAAAATAACATGAAAAAGTAACATGATTGTGAATGTAATAGTTTTGTGACCATTATGAGTGTTGCTGTCATCAAGGATTTGATTATAATTTCTTTCAATCAGGTTCGTATTTGGACAGTTTGCACAAAACCACGCTTTTATCAATGCTTCCGTCGGGTAGTCTTTTGAAATGAAATTTGCTTCCGATCAGTCTTAGGAACGGTTTTTGTATCCATTATTCATAAAGCTTCAATTGGTGATCTGTCTTTCTGCGTTAACTGCAGATTTTTTCATACGTCTCAAACCAAGGGGATGCAAGGATAAAATGAATCGGGAAGCGCGCGTATATACTCAGTGCACACCCTCTCGGGAATCGAACCTCGGCGCTATGCGCCACGGCGTGTGGTTTGTCTATTTGAGAGTATGTAGATCGGAGTATATATACCGCGCTTCGCAGCGAAGTAGTGTGTTAAAGAAGTTATGAAAAAGAAAAGGTAACATTTTAAACAAAGGGAACATTTTAAAAATAACGTAACATGATTGTCAATATACAGTGTTGCTATCATCAAGGATTTGATTATCATTATTTCTTTCAATCAGGTTCGTATTTGTAGGATGTGTTGTGTTAAAGTTACATTACGTGTTTGTCAATCGTTGTAAAGATAACAGGTTTCATTCATCGATTCGTTTCTTACTGCATCAATAAACAGCTCGTCTTCCTCTTTATCTGAGACGTGACACACTGCATGCACGGGTTTTTTTACACTGTCTTCCTTTAGCGGGACATTGACTTTTTCCACCGTGTGCTTTGTTTTCGCAGTAGCAGCACTTATGAATATGCTTGTATGTATCACACGCTTCATATTTTTTGCTGCCTTCTCAATTGTGTAATTCGGTTTTTGTTCAGCCCTCTTTGGAACTGTTGCTTTTTGTCTGTGCACTGCATCAGTTCACGTGAGCCGCTTGGTGTACATGCATCGAAGGTTCCCAGCTGTGCTGGTGCCATCTCGTGCAATGTCCATGGCTGTATTTAATGTTAGCTAAGACCTGGCACTTAAAAGTTTCTCTCGCAGTTTTGCTGAGTTTGTGCCAAACACCACCCTGACCATCTCATCTTCTTCTGCATAAGCACAGTCCTTCACCCGTGAATATTTAGCGGCAGTGTTTCTATTGGATTGCCGCTGACGGACGGCCTTATATGGGCAGGCACTAAATTACGTGGGAGGTGTAACTCCGCCTCCCACTGGCATCGAGCAGAAGTCTATTATAGTATATGGATGAAAAAATAGGCTCCAGTTATGACCATAATGCGTAGAATTTCGAAATGAAACCTGCCCAACTTTTGTAAGTAAGCTGTAAGGAATGAGCCTGCCAAATTTCAGCCTTCTACCTACACGGGAAGTTGGAGAATTAGTGATGAGTGAGTGAGTGAGTCAGTGAGGGCTTTGCCTTTTATTAGTATAGATATGCATTACTTCTAATTTTTACTGCCCTTGCATTCTTCCAAGATTTACGTGAAATCCTGGTTGTTAGTAAAAATGTGAAATAATGAGGGTATTAGAAATAAGCACTATCTATTAGCATTAAAAGTCAAGGTAGAAGTAAAGAATTTAGGTGTAATCATGGACACTGGCCTAAACGTTAAATAACGTGTCATTTTTCCGTTTAGGGAACCCTGCAAAAGTTACATCTCCCACAACACGTTGAGAAGTTAACTAATGGCTTTGTTTTTAGTCTGCTGAATTACTGTAGCACAATGGTCTATCAAAAAAGACATCAATTAGTTGCAGTTTGGTGTCCCGACCACCCAAAATTCCAAGTCGTGGCCTTACATTTTCTAATAGCAGTCTGCTTATTATTCTAATATCCAAGCATAAAAGAAATGTTAAGCCAGTCTTTTGCTGTATGCACCAAAATGGAATGTCAATATCAGATATGCTACATTGGCCCTTGCCTTTAAATCAACACCCAAACACTAAATATTTTAATACAAAGCATCACTCTGACCTTTTTTCATTAAAGAAAGATGGTTCATCTGCTTATTAAGAAAAATAGAACTCAAGGTCTCTCTGATACTACTGGTTGTCACCACCTTTGTTGTGCTGCTATTTTTTTCCTCCCGATAGACAAGTCGTGAGGCTCATACCACTGTTCTTTGTTTGTTAGCCAGGTTGTGCAGTGGCACTCGCCAAGCAATGGACCCGAAAACCAATAATGTGGTGGAGGAAGCGCACACCTCCAGTTGGTTGTGTATGACCTAACATTTACAATAAAAATGATTACAGTAATCCCTCGCTATATCGCGCTTCGACTTTCGCGGCTTCACTCTATCGCGGATTTTAAATGTAAGCACATCTAAATATATATCATAGATTCGCCGCTTTCTGCGGACAATGGGTCTTTTAATTTAGGTTACATGCTTCCTCAGTTTGATTGCCCAGTTGATTTCATACAAGGGACGCTATTGGCGGATGGCTTAGAAGCTACCCAATCAGAGCATGTATTACATATTAACTAAAACTCCTCAATGATATAAGATATGCTTCCCGCTCGGTGCTTGTTTGCTTCTCTCTATCTTTCTCACACTCTCTGCCTGACGGAGGGGCTGTTTGCACAGAGGACACGGAGGCTCCTCTACAAAATGCCGCTTTATCGCGGTGCTTCTGTATACTTAAAAGCACGTATTGATTTTTTGATTGTTTGCTTTTCTTAGCGAGCTCTCTGACATTCTCTGCTCCTGACGGCGCTCTTTTGAAGATAAGATATGTATGCATTCTTTTAATTGTGAGAAAGAACTGTCATCTCTGTCTTGTCATGGAGCACAGTTTAAACGTTTGGCTAAAGGGTGTTATTTCATGTCTAGAGGGCTCTAATAATGTTAACAGGGTGGGAGAGTTTATAAGGGCTTAAAATATATAAAAATAACCATACAAACATATGGTTTCTACTTCGCGGTTTTTCACCTATCGCGGGGGGGGTCTGGAACGCAACCCCCGCGATCGAGGAGGGATTACTGTAGTCCGCTTGTGCAATGTGCCTCACTAACAGCAGAGCTCACCATAGTTCTTTTCCTGCCAGCACATTGGGCACTACTTGGAGGACCCAAAACCCAATTATGTCAGCAAGGTAGTCCACACCTTGAATTTTTGGGTTGCATTATGTGTATAATGTTGTAAACTCGCAATTAAGACCAAAATCAAAGTTCAAGGCCCAGTGGTTCATGAGCATTTTTCTAATACACAGGTAACCCTTTGCATTATAGACAGATGTACAGATAGATACCACTGTTAAATATGTTTACTGTAAGTTACTATGAACATCCAGTGACTAGTAAATTATTGCCACCTGCCAACAACTCAACTGAAATGGAACCTTAAAAAGTATGACTCATTCTCCAGAACTACAACTGCTTGCATCATAGTGCATTGTTGGAATGTCCTATGGGGCAATGATTCACCAAATTGTACTGGAATTTTTTTTTTCTTTTGACTGCCTGTGTTAAGTCTATAATGTCCCATTTTATGCCACCTATCTACAGTGGGTACGGAAAGTATTCAGACCCCCTTCAATTTTTTACTCTTTGTTATATTGCAGCCATTTGCTAAAATCATTTCAATTCATTTTTTTCCTCATTAATGTACACAGAGCACCCCATATTGACAGACAAAAAAAAGAATTTTTGAAATTGTTGCAGGTTTATTAAAAAAGAAAAACTGAAATATTACATGGTCCTTAGTATTCAGACCCTTTGCTCAGTATTTAGTAGAAGCACCCTTTTGAGCTAATACAGCCATGATTCTTCTTGGGAAAGATTCAACAAGTTTTTCACACCTGGATTTGGGGATCCTCTGCCATTCTCCCTTGCAGATCCTCTCCAGGTCTGTTAGGTTGGATGGTAAACGTTGGTGGACAGCCATTTTTTGAGATGCTCAATTGGGTTTAAGTCAGGGCTCTGGCTGGGCCATTCAACAACAGTCACAGAGTTGTTGTGAAGCCACTCCTTTCTTATTTTAGCTGTGTGCTTAGGGTCATTGTCTTGTTGGAAGGTAAACCTTCGGCCCAGTCTGAGGTCCTTAGCACTCTGGAGAAGGTTTTTGTCCTGGATATCCCTGTACTTGGCCGCATTCATCTTTCCCTCGATTGCAACCAGTCGTCCTGTCCCTGCAGCTGAAAAACACCCCCACAGCATGATTCTGCCAACGCCATGCTTCACTGTGGGGACTGTATTGGACAAGTCAGGAGCAGTGCCTGGTTGTCTCCACACATACTGCTTAGAATTAAGGCCAAAAAGTTCTATCTTGGTCTCATCAGACCAGAGAATCTTATTTCTCACCATCTCAGAGTCCTTCAGGTGTCTTTTAGCAAACTCCATGCGGGCTGTAATGTGTCTTGCACTGAGGAGAGGCTTCCGACAGGCCACTCTGCCATAAAGCCCTGACTGGTGGAGGGCTGCAATGATGGCTGACTTTCTACAACTTTCTCCCATCTCCTGACTGCATCTCTGGAGCTCAGCCAAAGTGATTTTTGGGTTCTTCTTTACCTCTCTCACCAAGGCTCTTCTCCCCCAGTAGCTCAGCTTGGCCAGCTCTAGGAAGGGTTCTGGTCGTCCCAAACGTCTTCCATTTAAGGATTATGGAGGCCACTGTGCTCTTGGGACCCTCAAGTGCAGCAGAATTTTTTTTGTAACCTTGGCCAGATCTGTGCCTTGCCACAAATTCTGTCTCTGAGCTCTTCAGGCAGTTCCTTTGACCTCATGATTCTCATTTGCTCTGACATGCATTGTGAGCTGTAAGGTCTTATATAGACAGGTGTGTGGCTTTCCTAATCAAGTCCAATCAGAATAATTAAACACAGCTGGACTCAAATGAAGGTGATCTCAAGGATGATCAGAAGAAATGGAAACCACCCGAGTTAAATATATGAGTGTCATAGCAAAGGGTCTGAATACTTGGGACCATGTGATATTTCAGTTTTTCTTTAATAAATCTGCAACAATTTCAAAAATTATTTTTTTTGTCTGTCAATATGGAGTTTGGTGTGTACATTAATGAGGAAAAAAATTAATTTAAACGATTTCAGCAAATGGCTGCAATTTAACAAAGAGTGAAAAATTGAAGGGGATCTGAATACTTTCCGTACCCACTGTAAATCATTAGATATGTCAATACAAAAGACTAAATCTGTGATTGGTAAATTGGAAAAAAAAACAAAACAACTTTTTCAGCCTGTTCTTTTCTAAGCTTTATGGTAATTTAGTTATTGTGCTCTGTTATATAAGATATTACAGTATTCCAGCTTGCTCACCTGTGTATTTGCTGCAAACTAATTCAGACCTTTATATTTTGTCCTTTAATTAAAACGGACACTGCTTGTCTGAGCTTGGATAATTAGTGAGCTTGTGTTTTAGTACAGCAGCTCACATTTTCAATTAGAAAAAAGATATTGCTGCTTAGTAAACAATAGGTTTGTTAGCTTAAAAACAAAATTTGTCAATTTTTACTTGTAAAAATGTTAAGCAAGTTAGCCTTGGATCTTCCCGATAAACTTCTTATGGAAAATGATGATAGTTTTGCGTCTACAAGGGATTATAATGTGATTATAATTTATTTTTTGTGTGTCACAAAATATACATTTTAATAAGGAACAAGTACTGCATAACTAAAATTGTAATCCACATTTATAATTATACCTGAAGAATTAGAAATATTTAGCTGGTACACTATAAAAAAAGAAACAAGCAAAAAAACACCTGTATAAAATATAGTAAATATATGATTTTTAAAATAAAAAAAGCTAAATGACTCAAAACTATAAATACAAGCATAATTATATTTAAGCAGTATTCAACTGCCAATATCAATTAACTGAATCAGTGCATGAGGATATATATATATTTTGTTAGATTAACGGTTAAAACTACTTTTTTTAAAATTAAGCTTTGTTTCAGATAAGCAACATAACAAGAATTAAAACAACTTGTAATGATGAGAAATATTTTCTTTTATGCCACATGTATTATCAACTTGTAATGATGAGAATTATTTTCTTTTATGTACAATGGAAAGTTTTTTTGTACATATTTTTATTAGTTACATAAGTATGTATTTTAATGGTAATTTAATTTTAGTATTTTTATGGTCACTTAATTTCCAGAATTTCATGCAACATTTGTGGAATACAGTTTAACTATTAGTATTATGTTATAAAAACACTGACATTGCTAGTCTCAGCTTTATTTTAAAAAATAGTAAGACTGAAAACAATGTTTTACCCACAAAATGTGAATTTCTTACGTTTTAAATTATGAGCTCTTGAAACAAGTTTTAAAAAGGTTCAAAAGGTCATTCCCAATCATTTTCACGAAGCCGTTAAGCAATGAAAACTGAGCAAAACGTAACAGGCTCCTGCCATCAAGCATATAACACTCGACTCGACCCCTTTTGCTCGATCTTTGAAACTTCACGCGCCTTCCACGGCGTGACGTTAAACGTGTGCAACCTAACAAACTCCAAGAGACCCCCCCCCTACTGCCTTGGTTGTACAAGCATGCACAGCAAACCAGCATAATGTTAAAAGGGGGTGTGTTCTTTTGACAGGTGCGCACAGCTCGGCCAATCAGGACAAAGTAATGGTAGCCGCACGTTTCCGCCTACTAGGCAGCAACGTGACTTAGGCAAGGCTTACGAGTTGCCTGATCACTAAAAGCTCCTGGCTAAAGCAGGTCAGATTTCTTATAGAAAGAAAAATTGCTTAATTGTGCTCAATGCTTTCCACATAGTGTCCACAACTAAGATAATTATTAATTTTTTACAGCATCAACGGGCCAATATCTTAAAAATCACATGGCAGACCGTGGCACCTCAGTGGCCTAGTTAAGTCACCAACTGACAAGAGCACAAACGGAATGCGACAGAACATCGGGACTTCTAATATTGTGGGGAAAGTCATTTTTCTCTCTACACTGACGTATAGTCATAGACATACGAATTTACAGTTTGAGTTAAAAATGTGCATTTAAGTCACTTGGAAACACTTGTATTTATTTAGAGATAAATCTCTCTTTAATGGTTAATGCAATCGCTTAATGGTTCTTCAGATGCACGTACGGCGCCCCTCACAATCTTTACTCTTACAAGGCTATAAACACGCAACGACGCGTACAGTCCTCACTAAATTCCATGGGTCGATAAGTAGCGTCAGCACAGCCGGTTGTAGCCCTGCACCGCCTTCTACCCTACCCGCGCGCGCCTCTTTACTTCATGCGTTACTGTATTAGTACCTTTTAAAAATACACTCATGCGGTCTAAATATGACACGGTAATAAATTCCAGTTTCTGAAAATAATCGATCGCAAGAACAGCGGCACAGAAAGCCTAAAAAGAATTTTAAAGCAGCAGTACTCCTCTGACAAGGATCATGCGCACTTAGGTTAGTTCCGTGTGAGTAGCTGGTTAACTCGTACACGATTTATTCACTTAATCATCTGGTTTACAATTAAACATGTTTGAAAACTCGGGGGCATCGTAACTATTCGCGATGCCGCTATTTTAATTAAAATATCATGCCAAGAAGAATGGGGAAGGCCAAGTTTCACCCACATGTCGGGCCACGGGCAGTTTGAATGAGTGACTGCCGTGATGGGGTGGGGGGGATGGGATACTGTAACCAACATATTTTAATTTTAACTCGCCACCACGCAACAATGACAACCCAACCATACATGAAGAGACAAACCTGAAATAACGGAATGTAGTCACTTGTCACAACTGTCAGAATTGACATAAATTTGAATCAAACATAACTGACCCAAAGGAAAAATCACACTATACAGAAATTCAAGCAAACATCGCCGATCAAAAAAAAATGTTTAGAATGGAGGAGGTGTTTTTTTATTATACCTCACCTTGGTATGTTACGGAGGTCCCCCGATCCGTTGGTCTCATCTCGTTGGGAAAACCACACCTCTAACAGCTTCTCGGTCCCTTCGAAGAAGTGTGCACCGTTCTGTTCCATCGTGAGACAACAGAAAACCAACAACAGAAATTACAGTTTGGGGTTTATTTCAACTTCACTTATCCGTGCTAAATAAGTTATTGACTTATTTGTTTCAGTTCTTTAGCAGTCAGGGTGTCTTATTCGTGATTATACCGTCTTCCCTTTTACAGAGAATACCGATGAGCGAGCGCTAGCTAATATCGCCGGCCATACTGTGTAAAGCAGAGCAAAGAAGCTGCAGAGGGTTTTTATTACTTGCCTCGTGACGTCACACAGAGGCATGACCCAACCAAATCCCGCGGAACAAGTTCACCTAACGTTTACTGGACAATTTTGTCTGTCACTCATGCTCCCAAAGTCCCAGTTTTGTTGTCCGAAAGACGTCACGTAACATTGGTGCGTAAAAAACAAGGTTCTGTATATTATAATTTCCTATACAAATTTAAGTGTACCGAACCTGCTTTTTCTAGTGCAGCGTCCAATGGACCTGAAGTTTATCCTGACATAATAGTGCGACAAGCAAAGGTCGATCAAGGATGATACGCAAGGCATGCACGCGTCCGTACTCACTCGGCACTGGGCCTTTCTACTTGTTTTTGGGATATAGGATGAAACACACATACACACGAAGAGACCGTGCAAGCTTCACACAGGCAGGCAACCCAAAGTATCACGGAATCAAACCAGGAGCCTTTGAGGTGTAAGGTATTATCGCCACCGAACTATCACAATAATGTAAAAAATGAAAATATGTTAGCGATACACATGTGAAATATTACTGAAAAAAAGTAATAAAGTCTGAATAAAACGACAAAGTATTAGTTCGTCGATGGTTTCGTTTCCTGTTATGTTCTGATATAGTGAATTACATATTTTAAACTGTTTTCCCTAAAGAGGCCGAATTTGGTGCATTTCGATAACATCATGCACAATGTAACAAATGCAACTCAATGTATAGGTGGTGACGGTATATAGATTGCTTTCTGTTAACTTACTCATTTAAATATCCAGCATACATAATTGCTGTCTGTTAACTTACAGTTTTAAATATCCAGCATACATAATTCATTTTGCGCATTTCGTAGTCACATTTCTGTATTTATCACCCAGTAATTTACAGTTTATTTACATTATAGCATTTTGCGTTGTACTCTTTGCACTTAGTGAAATTAACTTGATGATGAATGATGCACACTGCTTGAAAGATGATAAAATCAAATATAATTAGCGGTATTGTGACTTTAACAAATCATTTTAAAGGTAGATGCATGTTTACATATTAAACAGTTCATTCTAAATGGGAAGTCTTATAACCAGTCCATTATGAGATTGTTACTTATATGTATCTCCATATCCTCAGTATTGAAAATACATTCTTGGATCCGTTGTGTTCTATTATATATACAATATTATATCCCCATGCACTTATATGCACATAATAGATTTAAAATATTTAAACGAGTAGAATAAGGAATCTGGTCTTATATTGGAATTATCGTGTTGTCTGGTTTGTTGCTGTTGTTAAATTCTGCGTCCAGTGATACATTTCGGCTAATAGTAGTAGCAGCAGTAATAATAATAATAATAATAATAATAACACAAAGATGTATTTTTATTTAAAAGCATTACAAAAATGCTATTCAGACATAATTAGGCAATATTTATTTTTATACTTATTTAATAGGAATTAAACATCCGCAATATAATGTAGGTATGAGGTCTTTACATTCTTCGAAATAATGGTTACAATCGCCCATAAATAACGTCGTTAGAAGAATAATTGTAATATTGTAAGTTCGTGTGCTTTTTGCTTTGCTGTTATTACTTAACAACGTAAGTAATAACAGCAAAACATGCGGAGTAGAACGGCAGTCGCTATAGATTTGAATAGCATGTTTACGGTAAACAACACAATGAGCAAATATATTTGATAAAATAAGAAATATATAGTTGTTTTAACAAATACATGAATAATTTATTTTTGAAACAGAGAAGGGACTGGGTAATTGCAGTATTTATTTTGGCATACATTTCTTTCGTGATCGGCTAGTAAGGTTACTTTTTAGTGCAGAATTAGGTTCTTGCTCATGTTTGTTTTTAATGCTTTAGTTTTAGACATGAATGGTCAATACATGTGTAATTCATTAAAATAGGCACACATTAAATATGTTTTCCATTCAAGGTTAAGTATTAATACAACCACTTCCTTGGAAGAGCGCATCTGGAACCTTCAAATACACATTCCAATTTTAAATTATTAGAGAACTTCAGGCGGTTTTGAAAATGTTATTAGAATGTATTACTGTAATTAATTTCGTAGATGGTGTTCACATAGAAAAGCCGACTCCATAGTATTGTATTTTAAGTTGAACACCCATCTCTTTTAATCAAAATCAATAAAGTCATCAACGTGAAACAAGTTAAAGCAAGTTTGTATAAAGTCATAGAACGTTATCTAAATATGTATTTACAACGGAACATTAAAATACACGATATGTTAAAGTCACAGTATTCACGTAGCTTTACATTAAAGTCTTTACTAATGTTGTTTTTCTAACGTGTGCAAGTGCCATTTTAAACTTTTTTTTTTAAACACTGCACCGAACGCGATTTTTGCAGACGTACTAAATTCTCCGCCGACTTCATTGGAAATAAGACTCTAGAAACTGAATAACGTATGTTCATATCTTAAACTCAGGGGCTGCTTGTTTAATCTACTGGTATATATTTAAAAAGTTCACCGTGTATATTTGATACAAGTGAAAGTGTTGTGTGTGTATTATACTATACACGACGCAGCCGTTTGAGATAACGTTCGCTTTCTTTTTCTATTTTTACATTTTGGCTTCCCTCTGCAGAGCGTACGACCTCCTCTACAGACTCTCTCTCTAATCGACGGAGAGCCACACAAATCATCTCTTCTTAAACTGGCACTGAAGGGGCGGGGTCTCATCCAAGAGTGATTAGGTAATCAAAGGACATTCCAGAGCCACAACACTGCCAGTGGTGTTTGTTTGATGAAATTAACAGTGTCAGTGCCAGGGTAAATGTTCCTATTGATAAATTACATTTACTGACAAAATGAACTCAAATACACCATGGGACCTATTCTTCTCAAACCTGAAATAGCAACTAAAGTACGCCGACACGACCTCCTTTTTTTTTCTCTCTCTCGCCCCCCTTCTCTGTTTCTTTTTCTTTCTCTCTCGTTTTTGTACTGGAAAAGGAGCGCGCGCATGAATATCGTCTGGTGTGAAAATTGGGAGTTGTAGTCTTCTTAAGACCTAAGCTTCCGTTATAATAGCATGGCCTCTTCGCTACCTCGGGACTCCAGCTCCCATCGCTCCAATCGTGTAATCCAGAAACGTCAGCGAGCCAGTGAACATTAAGCGGAGCAGACCAAAATCCCAAACAAGGAAATGATGGGGTTGGAAATGCTTAGATTATTTAATTAATATCGTTTAATAATTAATTATTTTTCACTGTAAAGTGAATTATATTTATGGGTTACAATGGATTATGATTTCAAAACGAAGCTCGCAGCTGAACGAGAGAAAGTGGAAGATCTGTTTGAATATGAAGGTTGTAAAGTGGGTCGCGGTACCTACGGGCATGTTTATAAAGCCAAGCGCAAAGACGGGTAAGGAATATACCAAGCACTATCGTAAATTCAGCGTGGAAAATAACGTCCTTTTTGGTTGCTTGTGAACGTGACTGTAATCTGCAATTCTATTTCAATGTCAGCTGTGTTTTTGTGTTTGTTGTAAACCACCCCCTCTTTCCCACAACTGCCTCCGCTCCAGTCGGAGCGTCTAGCAGCAGGGTATGTTTATGTTGATGGATTTGCGCGTAAAATTGTAACGCGCTCGTGTGCGTGAAGCCGACATAAGCTAAGCGAAAAATTGGTGGTGTGGACGCCATGTAGCAACCTACTGTTTTGGTAAAGAGAAAAGGTTTTAAAAAAGTTAATATCTCGTGGCATTCCGGATGTTTATTTTAACTTTGACCCTATTGCTAAAAGCTGCGCGGAACTGCGAGACCCCTTTTCACGAAGTTTAGCAGTTATGTAAACAAGTTTACTTTCTTGCGTTTCCTTTTTCATAGTCGCGTCCGCTACAGAGTTGTAATCACATGGCGCGCAATACGAAACATGTTTAAATCTACGACTTCTTGGCATTGACGGGCTGAATGACTAAAGGATGAGCCTATTTGTTCGTGCATTTCTCGCATGGAGTTAATTCGTTCAATTATCGAAGCAGTAGCTCACATCTCCGCCCTCAGATTTTGTCGGTCTAGAATTACAGGTGCTGTTGCATATTTTTCATTCGCAGCGGTGGCCATTCGTGTCGGATATAATTGATCATGGTATTTTTTTCCAGAGCGAGAATGATTGAATTATTCTACAGTATAACGGGAAAATAGAAAAGGAAGAGGGCTCTGGCTACCCGGACTGTACGTGATTCACAATTGCTTTACCTCAAATGTGCGTTTTATTTGTAGGCTATACACACATTATTGCAATTAATATCCTTTTCCACCTTTCAAGTAACTACAGTCGTGGCCAAAAGTTTTGAGATTGACATGTAGTAATTTTCATAAAGTTTGCTGTCTCGGTTTTTATGATGGCAATTTGCATATACTTATGAAGAGTGATCAGATGAATTGCGATTAATTGCGAAGTCCCTCTTTGCCATGAAAATTAACCTAATACCCACTTTTACTGCATTTCAGCCGTGCTACGAAAGGATCTGCTGACATCCGCAATTAAGTGATTCTCCCATTAATACAGGTGAGAGTGTTGACGTGGACAAGGCTGGAGATCAATCTGTCATGCTGATTGAGTTAGAATAGAGAGGTTCAGTTGTTGTGAAGAAGGCTTCAGGGCACTCAAGAACGTCCAGCAAGCACCAGGACCGTCTCCTAAAGTTGATACAGCTGTGGGATCTGGGCACCACCATTGCAGAGCTTTCTCAGGAATGGCAGTAGACAGGTGTGAGTGCTCTGCACATAGAGTGAGGCGAAGACTTTTGGAGGCTGGCCTTGTGTGAGGCCATGGGGTAAAGTCATTTTCTTTGATGAATCCCCTTTCCGATTGTTTTTGACATCCAGAAAAAAGATTGTCCAGAGAAGAGAAGGTTAGAGCTACCATCAGTCCTGTGTCATGCCAACAGTAAAGCATCCTGAGACCATTCATGTGTGGGGTTGCTTCTCAGCCAAGGGAGTGGGCTCACTCACAATTTTGCCTAAGAACACAGCCATGAGTAAAGAATGGTACCAGAACATCCTTTAAGAGCAACTTCTCCCAACCATCCAAGAACAGTTTGGTGACGAACAATGCCTTTTCCAGCATGACGGAGCACCATGCCCTAAGGTAAAAGTAATAACTAAGTGGGTCGGAGAACAAAACATTAAAACTTTGGGTCCATGGCTAGGAAACTCCCCAGACCTTAATCCTATTGAGAACTTGTGGTCAATCCTCAAGAGGTGGGTGGACAAACAAAAACCCAAGCAACTCCAAGCATTGTTTATGCAGGAATGGGTTGCCATCAGTCAGGGTTTGGCCCAGAAATTGATTGACAGCATGCCAGGGCTAATTGCAGAGGTCTTGAAAAAGGACCAACACTGCAAAGGTTCACTCTTTGCATAAACTTAACTACCCCTTGCCAGTGCTATGCACCATTATGAAGAGGTCGCTGAACACACCTCAAGGAGATGTGGTCGCACCTCTGAAACCCCTCTTAAATGGTGATATAATGGGAAACAGTTTTTTTTTTTTTTTTTTAAACCTCATCTTTGCTCAATCAGCTGCTGGCTTGCTGCTGCCGTGCCACGTGATCTGCTAAAAGCCTGTACAGCAGCTGTCCTTTTGTCTCACTGCCTTTTCTCTCTTCTCCCCTAGACATCCTCAAACACTATTCGATTTCTTTTCACTGTTCCGTTATTTCACCGAGTAATAATTTCCATTTGTTTGCGCTAAGGCGATCTTTAATATCATTTTTTTGAGACTTTTGAATTTTCCTACTTCCATTACCTCTAGCCTGCTCTACATGTGTATTACGGCAATGTTTCTGAATTCTTTATGACATTGTACTTTGTCTTTTTCCGGCCTCAGGCGTGGTTAAATCTCTTGGCACAAAGACTAGTCTCGCGGGATGGGCTGATTATTACTTTCCTTATTTTTAGAATTTGCACATAGATTATTTTTGTTCTTTTTTTGCATTCTTTTCTCTCCAACGCTTTTGGGTCTCTTTGACGTGCTGCTCCTTCTTCTTTGCTTAGTCGTTGACTTGTCATCTAGAACGTATAAAATTTTTAAGAACTGAGAGCACAGGAAGTGTGTCTGCCAAAAGAATTCCAACAACTGAGAGGTTAGATGACCGTGGTCTTGTTTGAAAATGGTGGTAAGTAGGACGGGACTTGCAAAAGTCACTGTCTCACGGGACTTGCGTCCAAAGGTTGAAAGTATGACGTGACTTGAGCGTCTCACGGGATGTGAAAGTGTCTCTCTGTCTCTTTTCAAAAGATCATGTCTTGTTGCAGGAAAAAAGTCTTGTCTCGTCCCAAGATTTTTTTTTTTTATTATAGAGAGATATAATTGTCATTAAAAGCCTTTGAAACTTATAAAATGCTTGTAATTCAGTATACCATAGAAACATCTGACAAAAAGATTTTAAAACACAGAAGCAGCAAACTTTGTGAAAACTAATACTTGTGTTATTCACAAAACTTTCGGCCATGCCTGTCGATGGGGGGTGTGTGTATGCATGTGCTGAATTTAACAATATCTCCAGTTCTTAGGCTTTTGTGTTTTCAATTTTTTTTTCTTAGCCAGTCCAGCATTGCTTTAAAATTTTTAGTATGAGGTTGCTTGTGAAATATGGAACTTTAATCTTGTGACGCATGTAAAGGGGAAATTAAAATTACATTTTTCGAAGGAACAATTAGATTTAAAAAAACTGAGAAGCCTCCCAACTTTCTTCTAGTGAGAGACCAATTTTACCTTTGTAGCAGTTACTTAAGCCGATGTCACGAGAGAATAAAAGATCCCTTGGTGTATATAAGAGATGTCGCTGAGGTGAAATATAATATACAAAAAATACATTTTAGTAGAGCTAATCGATGATCAGAAGTGGGCGACAGTTCCAAAATCTAAAAAAGAACGTGTTGTGTTATTTTAAATAATGATGGCAGTATGGGTCCACTAACATTTGTAGGGTGTAAGAACTAGGCCAGGGATTTTGAAATTCAGTCTAGGGAGACTAAGTATCCCCTCCTCGACTAATTTCAGTAAATCATTCATTAAGTTGATCTAATTGTTTACATTTGTGG